>NC_141288.1:2465000-2607500 GCF_037954325.1 Fistularia commersonii
GCGGGTGCAAAATTAAAAGCGCACAAACAGCAAATTCAGTCCCTGTCAGAGGTGGGAGGTCAGGGAGGTGCTGCAAGGACACACACATGTATGGAAACATGCAGTATGTAGAGTATCTGACAACAAATACAGTATATATATGCAGTATGTAGAGTATCTGACAGCAAATACAGTATATATATGCAGTATGTAGAGTATCTGACAGCAAATACAGTATATATATGCAGTATGTAGAGTATCTGAAAGTAAATACAGTGTATATATGCAGTATGCAGAGTATGTGACAGCAAGCACAGTGTGTATATGCAGTATGTAGAGTATCTGACAGTAAGTACTGTGTATATATGCAGTTTGTAGAGTATCTGAGAG
This sequence comes from Fistularia commersonii, assembly GCF_037954325.1. Lineage (NCBI taxonomy): Eukaryota > Metazoa > Chordata > Actinopteri > Syngnathiformes > Fistulariidae > Fistularia > Fistularia commersonii. The sequence goes on from NC_141288.1 coordinate 2,465,370, forward strand.
GAAGTAGAGTGTGTATATATGACATATATATGTATATATATATATATGTGTATATATGCAGTATGCACAGTAAGTACATATCGATGGCTGGAATGCAAAAACCTCTTTTTTCAGGAAATGAAAAAAACATTTCATTTGATTACAGTATGGTCTTTGTGAAAGATATTCAAGAATACTCTATTGTTGACAGCCTATATTTCTATGTTATAATTTAAAAATATATAGAATGTTTTTTTTACCACTGACGATGCAGATAAATGTTTTTTTTCCTCATTTTTTTCTGCTTCATTGTGCACATAGGAGTTTGGTCATGTGACATTTATGTCAAAAGAAAGGGCGGGATTATATTGCAGAAAATGCGGAGGCGTCCCATTTCTCACCATTCCATGCAAAACAAGAAATCAAAAAATTTGCAGATTGAAGGTTTTGCATTCCAGCCATCGATATGTTTATTTTCACGAGGCAGGTGTTTTACAGTGTATATTTTCAGTATGCAGAGTTTAAATATGCAACTTGTATATTATCTACACAGGGATGTGTCTCACTGTATATACAGTAAACACACTGTACGTACAGTGTACATGTAAAGTATGCAGTGCAAATATACAATGTGCACAATATACATTCTTTCAGTATTTGCATTGCATATATACAGTGTGTTTACTATTTTCAGCGGGGATGTGTTGTGTGTGTGTGTGTGTATCTATGCAGAGAATGTAGAGTGTATATTCAGGACTGTCTCCGAAAATTAGAATATTGTGATAAAGTTCTTTATCTTCTGTAATGCAATTACAAAAACAAAAACGTCATACATTCTGGATTCATCACAAATCAACTGAAATATTGCAAGCCTCTTATTATTTTGATATTGCTGATTATGGCGTGCATCTTAAGAAAACTCAAAAATCCTATCTCAAAATATAAGAATATCATGACAACTTTTTTTAAATTTTTTTTTATTGCATTACAGAAGATAAAGAACTTTATCACAATATTCTAATTTTCTAGGACAGTCCTGTACACAGAGAATGTAGAGTGAATGTAGAGTGTGTTACATAAAGTATATAGAGTGTAACACATACCATAATATCCGGACGATAAGCCGCCACTGTTTTCACTTTAGCAACGATGCGGCTGATATATGGATTTTAGATAGCGATCAGCTAGCAGCTTATAACCTCCTAGGAGAATGTAGGATGGGCGGTGTGACGTCCACTGTCTGGTTCCTCACTCTTGAAGACTACAAGTCCAGAGTAGAGGGCAGTTGTAGTCGTCCCGGTCTGGACGGCCGCGATGCGGAACCGGATCGACCGCTGGATCTGAACATCCCGGGTCCGACGTGGAGAGTACATCTGGGTAAGACCACCACTTCAAGCCCCAGGAGGTGCTACGGTGCTGTTCGGTCTGGTGCTTTGGGGTTCGGGGCCGGACGCAGATCTGAATGATCCAACAGGCAGGCAAAGCATTTTATACATTTTGATTAATCAGGTCAGGGCTGACAGCAACATCCACTTAATTATAATTATTTCTCCACGATACCGGCGCCTCTTAACAACTGCACTGTGGCAGCAGACAATGAGAACACCGGGAGCTAATGATGTAAGCTGTCCCCGTGTCTCTTCTCCATGTTGCAAAGATCATTACGGGAAGACGGTTTGGAAGATGCGACGGATTCGTCGGCGCAAAGTTTGTCTAAAGATGTAACTTCTTATATATGTCCACTAAAGCTGCGGTAGCGGGTCAAAGCACAATGAAAGCAGCTAACTCAACCCTCTGAGAGCTTAAGAGCGTAGCCGTTAGCTGCTCCCGAGCAGCGGACTCTGCTTCCTCTATGACGTTAGAATTTGAGATTTTAGAATGGTTATTTAATTTTTTGGCCTTCCCTCGCCATCCTAGGATCTAGAAAGGAGGCCTTGCGTGTCTCTTCATGTGGCCCTGTGATTGGTCCGGTCGAACCTCGCCTCTCGCCCAGTGGCAGCTGGGATTGGCTCGAGTGCAGAATAACCTGTATGGATGAACGAATGAATGGAGCCAGGAATTTCAGGAGAGTGATGAATATTGTCCCCTAGCTTAGCTTAGCTAATAGCAATCAATGCATGCATACAGTAAAGTGTAAGTTATGACCTATTGAGGGGAGCGATATTTTTTTTCACGTTTTTTTTTTTTTTTTTTATGCATCGACTTTTCGTAACCCGCCTCCCAGGTGTTTGTTGTCAGGGGCGACAAACGCGGCAAAAAGAACGCATCCAAGGCATTCGGTGGGGAAAAACAGGAGAGCAGCCTGTTAATGAAAGTGTGGGCGCCGGTTTGTGATTCGATAAAGAATGAGCAGCGGCTCCTGATGGCTTGTCAACTCCCACACCGTTCTATCCGCGGAGCGCTTTTGTAATTTGCAGAGACTCATCGCGTCCAAAGTAAATGTTAATTTGGAGGTGGAGCGTTCCTGCTTCGAAAGAATCCAGTCGTCCACACTTAACCGTCTTAATGCATACATGTCTCTCCACCTCTTCTGCTGATCTGCCATCACTTGAACCATGACGGACCCGCCCCCTTTCTGCTCTGGAGTCTCAGTCGTACCCCCAACGCTCTTGGGAGTCCCACCTCTGGTTCCTCCGACGTTGAGCTACCCGCGGGGTGCGACCGTGGTTCGTCCGAAGCACACGGCCGAGGCCACTTGAGTCGTCCTCACTCGATGTCTTGCTCGGCCAAAAGGATCGGGCGATCCTTCTTGGGCAGGTGGTTGCTGTTGTAGATCTTTATCTTGGCTCTTGAGTGCTATTTGAACTTCCAAAATGCCTGTGTTTGAAGGGGTTTGGACGGTCCTGCTCCGGTGTCTTTGCTGTTTACTGCTCATCCTACTTCCTCAAGGGGTTCATTGTTGACCGTGATCTTTGCTGGTTCGGGAGGGTCGACAAACATGACCTTCGTCTTCCTGGCCGGTCTGTTTGGTCGGTCTTGTCCTGTAGATTATATCGGTTTTTGGGACACCGGGGCCAAATCGAGGTCTTCTCGTCAAGTTGTCTGGGTCCCTTGTACGTCCCTTGGCTCGTCGGCGGTTGTCGACCTCAACATCCAATCCATCGTGAGTCCATCTTCCTCCTTGACCTATTTTGTTAATTAAGAATTGCTTTTAAAAATCAGTAGCTCAGTGCCGAGCTCCCGCTGATCCGGAGATAAATGCTGCTGGTGAATTACAACCCAGTGAAAGACAAGACTCTTGATTTGCCAGACGCCCGAACCCCTTTTGAACCCGTGACTTACAAGTGCTTTTCAAGGACCACGTCTTGGAGTCACCATCTCACCATGTGCTGGATCTCTTCCCCTCAAAGCAGAGCCTGAGTTCAGTCTTTCCGAGCTCCTTTTGAGGTCCTAGAGCCTTTTCAGCAACAAGGCCGTCTTTTCGCGCAAACAGACAGCAACGGGAGTCGGTGAACCGTTTCAGCTTCTACTCTCTTTTTACGGTTCAGTGGGAACGACTTGGCGTAGTTGTTTGGTGGAACTCATAAGCCGCGCCCGGATGCAGATACATCACAGATTGGAGGGCATGGTTTTTAAAAAATGTATTGTAAAAATCAACATTTCGGCCAACACGAGGACAGAGTTCTTCACACGCACCTTTACGACCTGTAAGGCAAAACGTGTCAGTTGGGCTTCATAAACCCTGGCACGCCATTTCTTTTGTTTTGGCCGACTTAATGGAAAGCAGAATAGCATTCTTAGTACCGGTGTCTCGGAAATGCAGGTGGAAATTGTTTTGCGCGACGATGGCGGCTTAAACACTTTATTCCCCCTGACGGAAGTCGCCGCGACCAAGATCGAATCCATAAAAATGAGATTCTCTTTTTGTCGGTCAACGGAGGAAACAATGATCCTAATTCTTGCTGAAATCTTCTTGTCGTGGCGAATGGACTTGAATTTCTTCACTCCCCTACTTTCACCCTTACTTGCCTTGCTGTTCTTGTTCTCTCTGCTTTTCTAAACGTCTCCCGATTTTGTCTCTATTTATATTTATTTGAGGCTTGGAATCCGTTACGCTGCTGTGACAAAATAATTTCCCCTGTAGGGATCAATAAGTTTATCTTATATGAAGGGATTTGTAACATAATGTATTCAGATACATATAAATTCAGTATATGCGCGGTGGTCAGGCCTTCTGTTAGCGGCTAAGCGTGGCGCAGCTGTCGTCACGGTGACTGCGAGGGCGAGGGGGGGGGGGGGGGGTTCTTCCTGTCGGAGGAATGACTTCGGGCGTCCCGTGGGCGTCTCCGCTTCCTCATTTCTGCAGGGATTAAACTCGGCATGGAGGCCGAAACGGCCAAACGTCCCTTTTGGGTTTCCCCCGAAAACCGACCTTTCCTCCCCTTCGCCGTTTCCCCCGGTTATCTCGTCCCTCCGTGACGGCGGAGGAACTCTGAAGGGTCCATTGTCCTCCCCGGCGTCCAGCCCTCCCTTTTTTCTCCCTAATCAAATCGCCCGGCCGAGGAAATGCCTGCAAATTATGGCCTCCGTTGGTATCTGATGGCGGCGTCCCCGTTGCCGTGAAAGGGTTAAACGGAGGAAGCCGGAGTCACGAGATTTGAAAAAGAGGTTCCTCGGACGTGCCCGGAGCAACTGCACGTTTCCTTTCTGGGTTATCAGCTCCGCGCACACGCAGATTAAACCTATACGGAAGGAAAAAAAAAAGTTACGAGCTCCGAAATCAGGAGTTCGTGCGTCGGCGCAAAGCGGACGCGCACCTAGATATCGTCCTGAGCCCTCCGCAGTCGGACGAGCGGCGCATACGACCTGCTAATTAGCGTCCGGAGGAGGCCTCTGTTTCCTGTCGGGCTCAGACACAAGTTTCTCTGTGTCGCTATCTCCGAGGAGGAGGAGGAGGAGGAGGAGGAGGGCGGAGGGAGGGGAGAAAACGAAGAGACGGTTGTTATTCGGAGGCGTCGCTCGCTCGCTCGCTCGCGCCGCGACGCTTCTTCGCCTCCTGCGTTCCTTGCGGCGAGGAAGAGCCGGGATACAACGGGACGCCAGGCGCTCTAAGGTACTTTCCTCTTCGGGGCTTCTGGGAGATGGAGGCCGGTGAAGATGCCGCCTCCGTGGATGTGTCTTGAATTCTATCTTGTGTTTGCCGTGTGTTTGTGAGGAAATCCCTGCTCCCGACTCACCGCACTCCCACTTCCTCTGCTTCCCCTCCGCCTTACGAACTTATTCCCCTTCTTCCTGCCTCCGACCCTCTCGCCTCGTGGCGCTCGTCTTTCCCGGGATGCGAACTCTGAAGTAAGTTGGGTTTGGAATCCCCGTCCGCCGTCTCCTCTCTCTTTATCTTTTATTCTTTTTCTCTTTCCTCCTTTGCTTCCTGTTTGCCGTCCCGGGAGGCGAGACTCGTATGACGATGCGGACGCTAATCCAGAATTTGAATGTCTGCGGAGGGTCTCGGTCAATCCGGGTCGGGGTGAATTCTTGTCGGAAACTTCTAGTCTTGGCAAGTGGACTTGAAATTCTTCACTTGAAGACGTTTCACCCCCTCATCTCAGAGGCCTGTTCAGTTCCAATGACCTTTGGGGAGTTTCTGAATAGAACTGCCAAGTTTTTTGGGCGGGTCTAGATTACAAATGGAAGAGTTGTCAAGACATACAAGTCCAGTTGTCAAGACAAGAAGATTTGGACAAGAATCCAGAATTTGAGGCATTAAGCTCAGGTGTTTGAAAGGCTTTCTCTCGCCTTTTCTTCACCGGCCACAGAGGCCTGTTTCCAGGCGTCACGGTTCGTTTCTACTTTATAACGTTGCAATTACAACTTTAAAAGAAGATTAGTCTGCATTAGAGCCCGGAGGAATCGGCTCCTAATGCGTGCAACGGTTCATTGTCTTTACCGCTTATCCCGCACTCAAGGTCACGGGGGGTGGGTAGGTGGGGGGGGGGGGGGGGGGGGGGGGTTCTCAGCTGCCATTGGGTGAGAGGCAAGCTTCACCTTGGACCACAGGGACACGTTTAGCGATATACTACCGTTCCCCCTTTCATTCACATCATAGGTGACATCCAACAACTCACACTTCATGGAAGCATACAACTTTCGCCCCCTCATTCTCACATCATATGGACACATCAAACCGTTCACACAACATCTGCAGAAACCAACTCTGTCATTCACACGTCAGATCGAGAGCATACGACATTTACTCCCTTATTTACATGTGGTGGAGACCAGCGCTCCGCATCCTTTTTTTTATAACAGGGACCAGTTTTATGCGTGAAAATGTTTCCGCGGACCAGTTAGAGGGATGGGGGATCAAATGATAAAAAGTTTTAATCTGAATGCAACGATTACACTTTATTAAGCAATATATTTTGCAATATAATATCAATTTGCCATAGTGTAGAGTCAGTAGGAGCCCTGGGTTTGTTCCCTCGCTACTAGAATGTAGTTTTGAGGGTTCATAGCTTCACTATCTTGCCATTCACCGCAAATAATACATAGGGGGCGCGGAACTCGTGTATCACCTGTTGCGATGAACTTGTAACTTAGGCAGGAATCTTTATTTTCTTGTAATTATAGCTTGTTTGCTTGTTACCTCCCAAAAAAGCTCCCTCTGGCTCGTTTTTTTTTTCAAGAGCTAGCTGGTGGTAGCTGATGTGTCAAATGACACGACGGAGTTAAGTGGGGCAGTGAGGCGAAGGCGGTCGAATGAAAAAGCTATTATTTGTATCGAGAAAGATTTTCTTTGCGGAGCGGTACCAGTCCGGGGACCCCCGGCACTCCAGTGGACACTTTTCCACCGAACCTCCTGCATGTGTTCGGACTGTGGGAGGAACTTTGAGAACCCTGAGGAACCTCATGTAGACACTCCTGTGGGAATCCAACCCGGGTCCTTCTGGCTGCGAGACTGAAGCGCTGACGGACGAGCAAAATGACGAAACGTTAGTAGTTTTTAGCTAGTAGCGAGGCTACCATTCTTGCCCCATCCTGCGGACAGTTGGGTGATAAGAAACTAAAACAGGACAGGTGGTCTACTTCTACTACTTAAGTGGTACTTGGTCTACTTCCCGGTCTTAACCGGGCCTGATGGTTTGCCTGAAATGTCCGACATTCTTGTAACGGATTCCCTGTTTGCCGTTCAAGGTTTTTGAAGGTGCGGTGCCGTCGGTGACTCGGCCGGTGTCGGTATTTCGGATCACCTTCCCACCTGCATTTAAACAAACAGAAGCGTCTTGACAACTTTAAGGCGCCGAAGGTTTGCAGCGGCGGTTTCATGCTCAAACCGAAACCATCGCGACGCTTCGATTTGCACGCTGACGGCAGGTTCCCTCGGCTTTACATCCCCTTTCGCGGCGGCGAACAGCTCAGCCCTTCGCCCCCTCCCTCGGCTAACCGGGCCTGTCACGTCAAATCAGTGTCAGCTCCAGATCCCGGGCCACCTGCCGAGCGAAAAAAAAAAAAATCTGGATCCCGGCTAATGACAAGCTAATGGAGTAGCGGCGGGGAGGAGGAGGAGGGGGCTGCTAGTTTGCGGGTCTTTTAATAAAGTGCAGCGTGGAATAAGTCCGAGGAGGAATCATCAAGGGACTGATTGCTCGATCAGCCTGAATGATTAATCAGCTTTGAGCGTGTGATTTATGGCTCGCTGCATTCTGGGTAATGCAGGAACCGCAGATGACAGGAAGAGTAATAGCTGTTGTACGAACAGGGGCGGGGGTGGGGGACTCTGAGTTTTAGTGGTTACTTATATATTTGGACGAGGTTGCAGGGGGAGCATGAATAGCCGCGCTCATGTCTTATCGCCATGGTGACGACTCCCTTGGCGTTTCCATTAACTTGGGTACAAGCAGGCGACCAGGTGACAACCTGAGAAATGATGATAGAGCGTTGCGTTGTGGGAGAAAGGTAGACGTCCAGAAGGCGCCGGGGAGTGAGATGTTTTGTCTGCCCGGCTGAAAATGACGCCCGATTCCGCCGCCGTAACCTTTTCCCTCGCTCCACATGGTTCGCCCTTGTTTTTCATTCTTCCCGGCTGCACATCGGCCTCGCAGATAAGGGACCTTTTGGGTCCTCGGCTCTCCCGGAGCCTCCGGGGGATTAACCTTTCCGCCAAGGCCGCGACGCGAAAAAGCGCAGTCTGAAATCGTCCTCCGGGGAACCGGAGAGAAATTCCACGTGAACGTTTCGCACGCGAATCGATCGAAAAAGGGCGAAGACCTGAGGATCCCTCGTACGGCCTCCCAGAGCTTCTCACGGAATCCATGGGGACCATGTCAGCTTCTTGGAGACCCGCACTTGTATGCTCGTACTCTTGTTGTGATGGTCGCCCCCAAAGGGCCACAAGGAAAATGAATTTAACGACTCCTTCATTTTAAATAACTCTGAATTTATAACTCATTCAAATTCAAAATGGGACATATGCATTTGGATAGATGTAAAAAAATGTTGTTTACTTGTTGCTCTGTTACAACGTAAATCTTTTATATTGTCAAGGCAAGAAACCCACATAACTCCATCAATCAATGATCAAACTATCCAAGTAAATAAAGAAAAATATCCTCCAGCACTACTTATGACATTAACTTTGCTCAAAACCCCCAACTTTTCTCTTCCTGGACATTTAGGGATCATTTAAGATAAGATAAACTTTGTTAATCCCCATAGGTAAAATGATTTTGTCACAGCAGCGTAACAGTTATAATGTCAAAATAGATACGAATATAAATAAAAACAGACAGTTGGAAGACAGAAGATAGCAAAGATGTCCATGAATAAATAGACAGCAGGGGTGAACAACAACATCAGGGATGAGAACGGACAACAGAATGGAAAAGGGGGAAAAGTAGACAACTGAAACTGAACCACAATAAAAATTGGGTGACAAATGACAGGAATCAAATATATCACAAAAATCGGCAAGGAAATATAGTTCATGATCAATGCACTCTTTTGACTTATTTATTTTAAAACAATCAGACCCTTTAAGGCGTTCTTGCGGGCCACGTTTGGCCCCACGGCCTCGAGTTTGACACATGTACTCCGCGGTATCTCCTCTACTGACCCCCAAAACAAGACTCGCCTCCACATCACCGTCCGATATCGCATACGTCGCAAGCCTACAAGTCCTGCAACCTCGCCCACTCTTACCTCACTGACCTTCTCCACTGCCATCCGGCCTTATCCAACCTACCGCCTCCGACCTCCTGACCCCAAAAACCCTCCATCTCCACCCCTTCTGGGATCCCCTGCTACAGGATCTCTTCTCCGACCTTTTTATTTCATGTTGTTCCTCTTATGCTACAATACCAAGCATCTTTAAGTGTCCTAAAAGGCGCCGTAGGAGTTACAGTATCTTCCCCTCCGCTTTCAGCACAAACCCCCTTAAGTTCTTCCAGATAATTATAGAAGTCACGTCTTCATCCGGGATATTATCTTGTTAAACGGGGGATTATTGATTTATAAGCCGCCGATCATACGAATTACCGATATTCTCTTATCGGCCATTAGAACTAATGGTTTCATGAGATCATGATTTATAAACAGCTGAGTTGTTTTTGTGACCTTGTGCCGAGGGAGCAGATGGGAGGTCCTTGAGACGGCCTTCGGTCTTCTCTTCGGATTCTCCGAGCGAAGTATCGCAAGTAGAAGCGGACATTTTTTTCTCAGGTGACCTTTTTTTTTTTTTCCCCCCGTCGGTCGTGATTCGCCCACCTCAGATCGAACCCAAATGCCAAAACGGCAGCGAGATCAGTGCCTCGGAAAAGGTTAGACTTTCACAGCTGTTTTTTTTTGGGGGGGGGGAAACTTTGAGCGGCAGCAAAAGTGCATCTTTATTCCTCCAAGATAAAGGCCACCGTCGAGCTCTTCTCAAGTCTAAACTACCCGTTTTTTGTTGTTTTTTTTTCTAGACTTTTCCGACTCTTTTATTTAATTCATTCAAAGCATGTGACCCGCACCCCCACCCCCACCTCGAGCTGCTGCACCACCGAGGACCACGTTTCCACAGAGGACACCTTTGTCCTCGCCATCATAACAAGTTCATAAAAATAAGGTCATTGGAATTTTTGTTGCTATTTTTAAACCCCGTCTAGGAAAGCTGGGAACGTGTCCGTCTAGAAAAAAAAAGGCACTCAATTAACTGTTCATAGAAAGATCTTCGGTATCAGAGGTTAGATGGCCAAAATAAGAGCTTCCCTTCTGTTTCACCGACAAAAAACGGCCTCCGCGTTGGGATCTAAAGCACCTTTTGGACAGAAAAGTTCTTAGAACTGTTTTGGTTCCAGGAAGTAGCCTCCTGGAGGAGGACAAAACCTGCACTGCTTTGCCATGTGAAGACCCCGTTAGCTGTTAGCATATTTGGGCCAAATCATCATCGTCGCTCCATTTCTCTGACCAAGAAAACGGCTTTGCGGGGACCTCAATACTTGAAATGGAGCTCCGCGGTCTGTTGGAAGTATCCGGAAAGGGTTGCGGCTTATGAGTTCTACCAATCACCTACATCTACACCTACATTCCACCGACATCTTTTGCGTTCTGTGAAACCGTAAAAAGAGTCCGCCTCGGATTAGGAGCTAAGATGGCTCTCGGAGCTGAGGTCCCTGGTTTCACAGAAACGCAGCCCGGTTTTTGAAAAGGTTCTTGGAGCTGCAAAAAGTCCCCGCGGTGCGAAAGCGGCTGCTGGATTTGCAAAAGAAAGTAGTCAACGAACGGCTAAGCTAAGTTTGGAGTCCTCAACGTAAAGAAACAGTCCCCTCGGTGAATTGGAGGTGTTTTATTTTGTCGCTGTTAGCACAGTGATTAGCCTGCTAAGGTAGCGTCTGCGGCTCAGCTAGCGGAGCATGCGTCCGTCCAATCGGACGGTTTGCGGTTCGATGGCGGTCACGGCTCCTCCCGCTCGCATGTCAAAGCGTCCTTGTCCAAGACTCTTGGGGGTCTAAGTTTGGGGTCTACGTTTGGGGTCTAAGCCCGGGGGGGGGTTGAGCGGATGTCAACAGCTAGCCAAACAGGCTAACCGAGGAGACGCTGAAAGAGCAAAACAAATACGAGCCTGAATCGAATGCCCAGAAGGAGAACCCATCATGTTTGACCATCATTAGAACGATTGTTTTAGCATCATGAGTGTTTAAAAGCAGATGATCGCAGTCGCGTTTGCCCTCGTGCTCGACAGCCAGCGCTTTTAAAGCTACTCTGTCACAAGGACTACTTGAATAAAAGGGCGTGCAGTTTTGAGTTTTGAGTGATGAAGGCAATAAGTGACAATTAAAAAAGAAATCAGGGCTCCTGTTTTACGACCCGTCTAATGTTCTGCTCGAGCGCAGCCTTCTTGTGTATTCAACGTCCACAGCCGCTGCCAAAAGTGTTCTTGTGGGTTCTTGAAAGGAAATGAAAAACTTTTGGAATTGATATCACCGGTGTTTCCAGGATATGTTGTGGAACACATTTGGCCAAAACTTTCGGATCACGCGAGGGCGCAAATCCGTGCTCTCTGATGGTCTTGGAACGACCAAAAATCCCTTCGTAAGGCAACAGGTGAACCAGAACGCGTTCCAACCAAAACCCTCCCCTCTGGTCTTCCTTTAGGTCCTCCAACCTCAGTGTCCTTCTATGCAGATCTTCACCGTTCCTCCTCCATAGCTGCTGTTTGCTGGTTAGCGTTAGCTCGTGCTTCGTAGCAGCAGCGGCGTTCTCACGCGAGGTTGGCCAGGGTTGTTGAAGTGGACATACCTTCTTCTTATTCTTCTTCTCCTTCGGGCCGCACCCTCGAGGGGCTACAGCCAATCACCGACCTTCGTTTAACCCTTTGCGTCCTCTACTCTTATGCATGCTAACTTCCTGTCCCTCCGTCCATAAACCTCCTCTCTGGTCCTCCAACCTTCCATCCAGATCTTCACCATCCCTCCTCTGTCCATGTCCAAACCATCGCAGACTTCATCTCCAGAACATCTAAACCATACAACATCATCAGCATAGAAGCAGAGTATTTGAAAGTGCAATTGTGAAAGAATGCTATCCAGAGAGCGCAGAGACATGCTATCCGGTGTTAGCATCGTATTTCATTTTGCGTCCAGTTGAACGTCCTGTTTGTGCTTTGCTGAACATCTTCCAGAGTGGCCTGGTGTGACCTTCAACCGACCGCCGCGTTTTCTGCATTTCAAAATAATGCTACGCTCAAAACGTCCCGGACTCAGGTTTTTTTTTTTTTTTCCGTGGAAACTCCCAGAGAGTTTTCCTCCATGTTCGCTTTCTTCTGGCCTGCAGGGGATGGGGACGGCCCGTCGCGGCTGCAGCTGATGATTAAGAAGTCAATTAGAGGCCAGATGATGTACATTTTCACGGTGGCGCCCATGAAATCGCGCTTGTTACCGGGCAATTAAACCGGCCGCTAACTTCACATTTGTTTTCCGCTCCTTCCCAAGGACTCGAGGCGGTCGGAGGAGAACACCACCTCTCCATCTCTGGACGTTTTCCTGCCGGAGGATGAGGACAACCCGTACGAGTCTGTGACCACCGCCGTCACGCGCAAGCCGTGCTCGCTTGACATCAACCAGCGCATCAACGCATGTCCACGCAACGGTAGGACCGAGCACTGAAAACCCTGTTTGTGACCCGGTTCATCTGAAATGCAGATTTAGGGAGTCTAACGGTGAGGTACCGCTTCATGTGAGCAGCTCAGTGCCGTGACACAAGATGGCGGGACAATCTGAAAATGCGCTAGTATGGTAGCGCGAGCGCTTTTGCGTCACTTTTGAGAAGCTTCCCAGGACACTTTGCATGTTGTCCACCTCCAGCCTTTTCCTGTGGAATGGAAACATGATGACACCAGGTCTCCTGTACGTCTCCGTATGCGTTCATGTGACCGACCAGGTTAAGCCCCGCCCCTTCCTCCACCGACCCCTGGATTTCGGTAGAGTTAATGAACGGATATCGACTCCGCACCACTGCAACGCGTTCATACATTTTCCACTCATCAGTTCAGTCTGATGTACAAGTACCCTAATTTCTGGACTATTGGGCGCACCTGAATATAAGCCGCATGGGGCGAAAAATAACGAAATAAATATGTGTGCGTGTATCGGCCGCAGTTGGCTATTAGCCGAAGGTGTCCGTGCTGTAACATGAGATATTTACACGGATTAAATTACGGTCCGAAGAGAATTTCCCTGCAGTGCAGATGTGTACTCCTTCACTCATCGCTGTTCCCGCAGCCCTTGCAGTAGTTCCGCCGAAATCCAGTCACATACACATATAATAGTTGCAATCAGAAATAAACATTGAAGCGGGAAATAAAATAAAACCATTTTTTTTTACTTTTTCCAAAGTCCAAAAGCGGGAGAAGAGGCTGGGAACCATCCCGTCGCTCCATCGGTGTTTGGTTCCCCGGAGCCCACTGAGGCGTAACTGTCCATTAGGATGAAACTGAATTTCACCTGCAGCCAAAATCATATGGCGGCAGCAAATATTACATTTCATCTCTGAGACCAACATTTATTTCCCAAAAGAGATTGGATCAACACACCGGACAGACATTAGGGTTGGCGGTAGATGACCGAACAACCTGTCGAAATAAGACTTTTTTCTTTTTTTCGCCCCTGGAGGCGGGAGGGTACATCGATGGGTCTTTCCTGCCTAGATTTAGGTTGCTCGCCGTTGTTTGCGGCATCTCTTTCAGCATCACGTCCGCAGAGGACAAGGGTTTTTGGGAATTCGGAGGAGAAAAAGGTGCTCTGCTTTCAGAGAGGGAAGGCGTCTGGAGGCTACAAGTCCAAGGACCCTAGAAAGTGGAACAGTCCTTGATGAAAGCTAGCTAAACCTTGCTAGAAACGTTGAAGGCTTTAAAAAAATCGTTGCTTCAGTTCTAGTTTCAAAATTTCCAAGTCACAGCAAAGTCACATTTACACTTCCTGACATGGGAGGAGCCTTTTGTATCCTCTTTGTTCATTTCCAGCGTAATCCTGCACGTTTTCTTGGGAGCAACTGTATGCGTAGCAAGACCCAGCAAACTCAGCGGTACCTCCGGAAGCCACGAAGGGGCAGTTTTGTCCGGTATGCTCCTGCACAAGAGGCCGTCGCCATGTTTGTTATGGTCCGAAAAGGGAACTCAGAACCTGGAAGTGAACTCTGAACTCTGCACTGCCCTCTAGTGGATGTGTTGCGGTTCGCGCAAAGCACGTTTGACGGTATTTGAACGTTGGAAATGGTCGCAACATGAGCGTGAATGAGCCTCCGGGCTTAGAATTCACCAGATGAAGATCACTGTGAGCAAATGCAGAAAAGTTTTCTCGGCCCAGTGGAGCGTCCAGTGGAGCGCCCCCTGCTGGTCAAAAGAAAGAAATCCTCGACTTTGCCTTTCGGTATTCGACCGATAACTGCGTTTGAGTCGGATAACGGTTAAATTTCGAAGCGTGATTAAACCACGAGCGTGAAGCTCCCTCCAGGAGCCAATCAGGATAGAGTATTCACCTGGAACACGCTGTAATATATTTCCCGTCCATCTGCAACGCATGGGGTTCTTATGATGTGATAATGGAAGATGTGATGCCTGAAAATGCGGCGTTTGTTGTAACCTCGACCCTTACGAGGAAGACCTAGCATATTCCCAATTGGGAATTCCCAATTTCTTTACCCTTTTCAGTCCCGACTTTTGCTAGCCGTGACGGGCTGCAAACTTTTTGTTAGCCCGTGCTCGCTCAACGCCCCCATCCATCTTTAGCCGCCTCCCTTCCCGCCGCGCCGACCAGTCGCTTGGTTTTCCGTCCGCGTTCTCCGATCCCGCCTCCCTGCCACCGATGACGGACGACTTGACGACTACCCACGGTTTTTCCCTGCGCCGACGGTTTGATCTACAACCCCACGCGCCCCAATTCATCTCTGCCGTGACCTTTCGCAAAGCTTGTTGGGTTTCTTTGGTGTTTTTCTTCCTCGACCGCCATCAGGTCAATCATACTTTAAAAGGGACACCCAATTTATAAGAAGCACAGCAGTACCACCAGGGCTGTTGGGTTTATTTTGCCCAATGGCATGACTGTTGTGTGTGTGTGTGTGTGTGTGTGTGTGTGTGTGTAAACACATCCTCTTACGCAACGATGTACCACTTCGTCGATTCCTGGCGCAGACGTACCCTCGTCTTGGGAGCGTTCAGTCCCGTTCGCTCATCACCTGCTCTCGCGTTTGAGCTTCGACGCCCACGACAACAAACGCCCACCTCCCCCCGGCGATGCTACACACCGCAGGTCGTCAAGGCAACTGCATCACCGGCGAGCGAGAGTGAGTCACCTGGATGTTGCCATGGGAACTACGTTTCGAGTGACACCCCCCTCCCGTGTTCCCTTCCCATCCCATCCCCCGCCCCTTCTTCTTCCGACGGGAGCTGAGAGAAGCTACCGTAGGAGCTTGTCGGTCTGTTTTCCGGTGTGTGTGAAGTGTGTGTCCACACGCGTCTCCTCCTGTGTGAAGAGCTGTGTGTGTGTGTGGAAGTGTGTATTCGTAGCTGCTCCATGTCAAATCGTCTTTGGGTACAAAACCGCAATTGAACGCCGTGGGTGTTTTTTGTTTTGCTCTCTGACGTATTATTTTTGTTTTTACCCGCTGGAACGACCCAGAAGGGGAGATAAAACCCGTCCCTTCGGTACGTTTCCCTTTCGTCACCGGAAGGCGGTTGACGTGCGTCGGAACGGCGAAAAATCGCAGCCGCGGCTAAAATTAGCCGCTATGAACGGCGGTAGGACTTTGGGGGGGTTGTTCGGGGCTAAACGGCTGCGAGGCGGGGGGGCAAATCCGGCTCCTCGGCGCTCAGTCCAGTCACATGTCGGGCTAATTGGACATGGGTATGACTCACAGACTTTTATATCTGCTTCAGAAGGGGTAGGATGTGCTGGAGAACCGAGGGAAAGTCAAGAGGAAGCCGGGAAGGGAAGATCATAGAGACTCTTGAAGCATCAAACCAAACAAAATATTAGCCCGTTGGTG
This sequence comes from Fistularia commersonii, assembly GCF_037954325.1. Taxonomy (NCBI): domain Eukaryota; kingdom Metazoa; phylum Chordata; class Actinopteri; order Syngnathiformes; family Fistulariidae; genus Fistularia; species Fistularia commersonii. The sequence goes on from NC_141288.1 coordinate 2,481,303, forward strand.
AAAACGCTCTTTTTCTTTCCTTTTCGGAGTTTATCGCTCTGACAAACGCTCGCTTGGAGATCAAACCTGTCAGAAACATACCCTTTTTGTGGGGCTTGTGCAAAAAGACTTTACGTTAGCAACCGCTAATAACAAAAATACACATATGAGACCCTAAAATGCCCAGGGTGAATGGTTGGAGGTCAGTAAGCGCAATAGGAATTCTTACATAAGGCGCACGGACAATTTTTGTGAAAATATAAGGATTTTAAGTGCGCCTTATAGTGCGGAAAATACGGTACGTCTATATGTGTGAATGGCAGTGAAGCTTGTATGTCTCTACGTCAGGGGTGTCAAACTCAGTCATGGGCCAACGTTGATATTTATTGAAAAAAATCTTCCTCCAGATACAACAATGAACCTTTTCATATGGACTCAAACAAGTTTTGCATAAAAACTAAACATGGAACAAGCGTAGCTTGCTGTACAATATATAACTTGATATTGCACACATGCAAAATCATGTTTTCTGCCTAAGTAGCAGAAGGGTGCTAGTATTAGCATAAGGTCGCTATGATTATGAGAGGGTGTTTATGGGTCCTTTTGTGATTTTCGTGCCAAAACACCAGCAGAAAATTCTGGGATTTGTAGAATTAGCGATACATGCACTGAAGCCAGCTAGCATTTGGCTAGTGTGGCTTTGCGGGCCAAATATAGTTACAATGCGGGCCAAATGTGGCCCGCGGGCCAGAGTTTGCCGCCTGTGCTCTACACGGTTGGGTGTTAAAGGGAAGGGCCGGGAATCAAACCGCCAAACTTCAAATTGGAAGTTCCATCGACCTTTTGTTTGCATCTGATTCTTTTAAAAGAGCGAATGGAAGCAGCGCACAAAAGAACGCAACCGTAAGACTCAACCATACAATTCAATTTAAAGCGTTTGTCACATGTAGGAACATGATTCCCTGGACAGTGAAATTGCCACTTTGCTGTCCGCAGTGCATTTGGATATGTTCTGATAGGAAGATATGATTATATATATATATGATTATAGAACAGTGGCAGTGCAGTAAGACATTTGAGTGCAGCTTAGTGTGCGACTCTCAAAGTACAGGCGCAAGGATGGGTGCGCTTTAAACGGGCAGTGGACTTTACATGTGCAAGAAGAACGAGTGTCAGCTGTTTAGGAGTCTGATGGCAGTCGGGTAGAGCGAGTTCTTTAATCGTGTCGTTCTACATTTCACACTCCTGTACCTCCGGCCGGAGGGTAGGAGTGTGTGCAGTCCTTGTTGAGGGTGTGTGCGGTCCACAGCTCTCCTGTGGACTCTGCGGTGGTGATTGCTGTGCAGAGAAGGCAGCAGGGTTCTGGCAATACTTCTAAGTCGCTGCAGGCGTCTGCGGTCCAGAGCGGCGATGCAGCTGGTCAGGATCTTAAGGATACATGCCGAGCCTCCTTAGACTCCTGAGGAAGTACAGTCGCTGTTGAGCCCCCGATCGTCTATGTGGTTCATTATCTCTACATTATTTATTCTGCTTTTACTGCAATTTAGTCGGAGGCAGGGATCCTCCTGGATGGTTCAGAGGGCCGCGTTTAGTCCTTCACAAGTCGCATAGACATACAAGTCTGCACTCCCTGGATCAAGTCCTGTAGAGGCATACAACCATCCAAGTCAGGCACGGGCAAACTACGGCCCATCGGGCTTTTAAATCCGAACTTGAAATTTTATGAAATTAAATCTAATTTATTTTACATTTTCTCCGACTTTCTTCATCCACATTGACATTTGTTGGAGTGGAGTGCGCAACTCTTTATGTACCGTAATTTCCGGACTATTGAGCGCTCCTCAGTATAAGCCGCACCGGCTAGCCGATCGCCATCTCGGGTTTCCTCCTGCGCGCTAAAACCGTCAAAGTCGTCGTCTTCGGTGTCGGAGTTGAACGGACTCAGAATTTCCCGGTCATTTCATCGGTCCGATGTGACGAGGATGAACTCGTTAGCCCCCCCAAAAAAAGTCCATATATTAGCCGCATTGTTGTTTACATACAAATTTTGCGGCTTATCATCCGGAAATCACGGTAACTCTTTATATTTATCTTTTTCACTTTGCCCTTTGAATCCTTCGGTAAAAATGACGGGATCGAGGAAGCGGAGAGTAGCCAGTGGGTGCCGAGTGTTTACTGAGGACGGGACTACAAATATTTTTTCGCTGAAGTCGGATCAATGGCCGTATGCCTGATCGGGCAAGAAACTGCTGCCGTCGTCCAAGCCGTAGCTTTCCCTCAAAGCATGCTAACTATGCTAGTGACCAGTCAGCTAATACAGACTCTGCGAAATTTTTGAACTGACAAACTGCGATCAAGTACGAGTACCGATGTTTCATGCTGGTCCTCGCTTATGTGGACTCTCAGGTATTTGAGCTGCTCAACCTCAAGACCTTTGAGGAACTCATGTCCACTATCATCTCCTTGTTTTTCTTTTTTTTAATAATCATAATAGTCAAATTCTCAAGGCTAATAAATTGGAAGTTTTAGCCGTATTACGGGAAGCCATTGGAATGCAAATACTCCTCCGAGCCGGGTTTCAAAGGACTCCTCATCTCTAATCCCAAGTTTTCAAATCGCGTCGTCGGTTAAAAACCGCTCCTTCTTTAGTCCAATCGCATCGCCCCTCGCACCCTTCGCCGCGACGGATGTTTCCGACAAGGACTTGGACGGGATCCCTTGCTTTATAATGCAAAGTCAAGCTAAACACATACTCCGGGTGCTTAATCCCTGAATATTAGCGCGGGGATTGTACTCATTGTCCTGGATGGATTCCCTTTGCGGCAGCATTCGCCCGCATGCGGATGTTTTTTTTTTCTCCACGTGTCTCGTGAATGCATATTTTAATAAATCTAATCTGCACGCGTGCCGGCGAAGGCGAAGGGGGGGGGAAGTCGTATCTGCGAGTGCCTCAGGAGGGCCCGGGAACGCACTCCAGATTCAAACTTGACAAGCATCAATTTTAAAGCCTCTTTTTTTTTCGTCTCCTCCTGTCTTGGGCTGGAGTTCCAGTTTGACAAACATGGAAGCTGGTTTTATGACAGCAAAGAGGTTAAAGTCATTGTTTCGTGCAACCGCTTTCCGAAGCCGCAGAACAGAAACTCGGCGGCCCGTCGCAAAATACGACGACTTCTTTTCCGTCTGGCTTTTCCCTTCAGGGGTCAACAACCTTCTCCATCTCACCCTGTTCTCCTAACTTCATATCTTCTCTCGCCACGTGCTTAAATCTTCTCTTTGGTCTTCCTCGAGATCGACTACCGAGAGCCCAACCGATACGGACTAATTCCCGATCCTATCCGTCCTGGTCAACCCCAAAGAGACGCAGAATACGACTATTTGCAGCCAAAAGAGGGTTAATGGACACGGGAGGCGTCAACAAGGATGCTAAATGTGTCAAGCTGAAGGTGCGGCGAGATTCTGGGATCTGTGTCTGCAAGTTCAGGCGCAGAAATGGTCAGTTTAAGAAGGAGTTGAGAAGGGAACTGCTGAGAAGCTGTTTTTTTGTGCATTTGAACTCCATTGGAAGCGTTTTGGTGGAACCCCTTAATATACAACTCACTTTATACAGGACTGTCTCAGAAAATGGGAATATTGTGATAAAGTTCTTTATCTTCTGTAATGCAATTGAAAAAACAAGAATTATTTCTTCATGATATTCTAATAGTTTATAGTTTATAGTTTATAGTTTATTTTTAATTTCTAATTCTGCCTTTTTCTTTTTATCATTTATTACTGTTCTATTTTCTGTAACTCTGGCACAACAATTTCCTTCGGGATTAATAAAGTTGTTCTTATCTTATCTTAATATTTTGAGATAGGATTTTTGAGTTTTCTTAAGATGTAAGCCATAATCAGCAATATTAAAAGAATAAAAGGCTTGCAATATTTCAGTTGATTTGTAATGAATCAAGAATGCATGACATTTTATTAATATAATTTATTATTACAAGTATTTATTGTTATTATTATTATTATTATTATCATTATTATTATTATTATTATTATAAGATATTACCTTTATATTATTATATTAAATTATATTATTATTATATTTATGTATAATTTTTTATTATTGATTTTTATTATAATCCATAAATACATCTATCTCATTGTCTGGTACAAATGATCCATAAAGCAGAGGAGCGTCGGCCTCCAGAATGTTGCTCCTCACCTGTAAAGTGGCGTCGCAACATTTTATTTATGTGATTCGGTCACTCCTGCCTCCCAAAACATAAATAAATGACAAATAATATACATGTATTAAATTATCCAAAATATTTTTAATTAACCCCAATCCAAAATATTCCAATAATAGTAATAATAATAATAAAAATCTTCAATCATTGATAGATTATGGTTGTAATTTTTAGATTGTTTTTTCCAAATTCAATTGAAAAACAACCCAATAACCCATTTTTAGATACTTATTTAGATACTAATAATAATAATAATAATAATAATAATAATTTAAAAAAAAAACTTGTTCCTTGAACTCAGGGATAGAAATGATTAATTCAGGAATTTAGAAACAAAAATTAATTGAAATGCTTGTGATGTGACAAAAAAAAAGGAGATATTTGAGTAAATCAGCATCTTGGAATTTGGAATACAGATTTACTTGCACCTGCAGTCCTTCGATAACCCTTGATGCTCGTCATCCCTTTCAATGAAGAGCTCACACACACACACACACACACACACACACACACACACACACACACAATATACAAAACATGGCGCATACTGTGCATAGAAATGACGCCTCCTCTGGCTTGAGCTGCAGAAGCGACAGCAGGAAGAACAGCGGCTGTAATTGTTAGTTTGTGTTGATAGGTGAGTGGGAGGAGGACGGTTGAGGACAGAAGAGCTCTCTTGCTTTCTTTAACCCCCCCCTCCACACACACACACACACACACACACACACACACACACACACACACACACACACAGAGTCTGTCTAAGCTTCCAATTTGACAGACGCCGTTACAACAAACTGCTGTTTTACCAGGTAGCAGCTCCGGCTAACAGGCTATAATTAAAATGTGAATTTATTCGTAAAAGTAAAGCTTTCACCCTCTCATTCTCACCTGATATTAAACATAAAACTTACTTCACTTACTCTTTTATAAATTATATTGCGTCATTCTCTTATTTATTCGCGTCATATAATGTAGACACAATATTCAGACATCGTATAGATTCAACCCTCTCAATTACAGCTTATAAGAATACTTTATTTATCTCGAAGGAAATTGTTGTGTTGAGTTTCAAGTAAAACATAACAATAATAGATAATAGTAGGAAGGAGGGAGAATAAGAAATACAAATAAAATATAAAGTGTCATAAAGTGTTTTAAGGTCTTAAAAAGTACAAAGATTTGAGTAGATTTGAATTAGAATTAAAAAGTCCGATAGCCTCAGATAGGAAAGACCTCCTGTGGCGTTCAATCTAAATAGACATATAATAGTTATAATTATAAATAGACATATGACAAATCAACCTCTCATTCGAACGTCATATTTTGTAGATCAGGGGTGGGAAAATTTTTTGGCTTATTGACTTTTAAAATTTGACGGACAGGCCGGGGTCAGCACAAGATACGATGCAAATAAATAAAATTCAAAACAATGTATTTGTTAACGGTACAAATCATATCATGACATTTCTGACGTTCCCTTGATTTTCATGCACAAACGTTTTTTTTTTCCCCTCGTAGCTTCACGTCCGGCCTGTTCGCGAGTGTCAGAACGTCGGAGGTAAAAGCTAAATCACAAACCGTCCGCAGTCTTACGATCTGTTGTTGTTGTTGTTTTTGGAAGCGGAAACTTCCGAGTCTTTCAAACTCTGAATCATCCAAAGGGAATCCGCTGTCACGCAAACACGTCTGGAGCGTCAGCAGCCGCAGAAGCTGTCAGGGCTTCACGTTTCTGCAGCCGTCCCGCTGTGGCACACACACACACACACACACACACACTCCTTAAACAGCTGCATGTAAACAGAGTCGACTGGTAAACACCCTTTCTCACATCAGCACCTTCATTTGTTCTGTGTGTGTGTGTGTGTGTGTGTGTGTGTGTGTGTGTGCGCGCTCTGGCCTTGCTCGGGGGAAATATTCAGCCTCCTCGCCGAGGGAAGTGCATTTGTGTATGCGCTTACACACACACACACATACACACACACACACACACACACACACACACACACACACACACACACACACACACACACACACACACACACATCACATAAATCTTCAAAGCCTCAGTGTTGACAGACTTATTTACCAAGCTGGAGCCCCATACATATATATATATATATATATATATATATATATATATATATATACATTAGATAAAAGAATATAATATTTACAATATATGTATATTTTTTCTATTTCTTGCTATTTTCCATCTTCTTTCAAGGTTTTATTTGACATATTCATGTCATTATTTATTTATTTTTTTTTGCAGTATAGTACTCACATGAGCACACACACACACACACACACACACACACATACGGTCAGTTGTTTCGTGAATAGGTGTGATAATTCCCTGCCACGTTCCCTGAGGGACTTCCATGAGCAAAAGCGTGCTACTTTTAAATGTGTATAAAGATATATATATGAGAGAGGTCAGATGATGTTTATTTCCAGAAACAAACAAAAATTCAGTGCTGTGCCGTCAGGGGAGGCAGGAGAGGCCGTGCCTCACTTGGCCATCTTGGAAAGAAAAAAAATGTAAAATGAAAAAAAGACACAATGGTTCTATTTATCAGTGATTTCCATTGATTTCATTTAACTTCGCCACTTTTCGAGTGGCTGGATTTTCACATTTAATGTTCAAATGCTGAGCGGAGATGCGCGGTGAGGCTGCGGACTGTTGAGCCTCAACGTAGGCTGCGCGATGATGGCTGACCGCCGCCATGCTCTGCACTGACGCCGCATTGCTGTCGCTATTAAAATGTTTAAACACTTGCCAGATGAACTATTTCCACTGTACATTGTTCATTTGTCAACAGCTATATGTGTGTTAGTAGTTTCTTGTGCTGAGCGATTATAGTGAGTCACCAGGTGAGGCACGCAGTTCTCCTGCCTCAGGGAAGTCAGTGCCTCACCAGCCATGATCCTCACCGCACGTCGGTCTTTCATATGTACGGTCTTTTCCGAACTATGAGCCGCTACATTTTTCACATGCGTTGAACCATGCGGCTTTAACAACAACGCGGCTAATTTATGGATTTTTTACGTGCTAGCATGCTAACATTAGCTTGTTAGCTTACATGCTAACCAGTTCCAAATATTTAGCTTGGTCACATCGGAGGACCGTTGAAACGACTTAGAGTATTTTTTACTGTTTTAAGCAGACGTGTTACAGTGTTTTGAAAAAAAAAAAAGATTAGCGGTACGTATTTAATAAAAAGAAAAAAAAAAATCGCTGTAAATATCCCACATTACAAATGGACAAATGCGGTCAATATGTGTGTGCATTTGTTTTTCCTTTTCAAATTCCGTGGGTGCAGCTTATTTTCAGGTGCGCTGAACTGTTTTGGTCATTTTAAAATTAGGTTTTTAAAAAAATGTTAAAACTCACATTAGCGTATTTGCTAGCGTGTTTGCGAATTTATACAGTTTACATTATGTGTGTGTGTGTTTATTGGATATACGCTTTCCGTTTCTGGTAAATGTATCGGATGGTTCTCAAATCGTGGAAAGGCAGGGTTTCGCCTTCCAAACTAAATATTTATAAGCTTTGAATGTGAAACACAAAGTCGTCCGCAAAGAAAATCACCTAAAAGCCATCTGGTATTTTTTCCAGTGAGCGACAAACCGCCCCGGATGCGTGAGGACACGTTTCGCGGAAAATCAATAAAAGATAATCAACAAATTCGCATGAAATGACCAGCAGGTCAGCACAGCTGAGAAAATCTCCTTCAAATTAGCATAGAATTTTTGGTAAACACCACGTTGTTTCTCGCGCAAACTATGAAACCAACGCCGTCGTCTGGATCGCGCTAACGGACGGTTTGCGCTCCGGTTCTTTAACCATGAGTAGCAAAACATCACCCTGCTTTTCACAAAGGTGTTTCTGAGGTGCGGGGATGATATTTTTGGTGTCTTGCAGAGTCCGTGTGGGCGGGAACCATCTGACAGAGATGTGTGTGTTTGCGTCTGATTATCCCGAGAAAAGGTGTGTATCGTCCCGATTGAGGCGAACGCTCCCTCCTCGATCCAACCAACCCGGGTGGCTTCAGCACTTAGCTTTACCGCAGGGGTGTCCGACAAAAATTCACACTCAGCGAAAGGTTTGCAGTGCTTCGTAGCATTTTCATGCTACTGCGCTGTTAAATAGCTTCCAGTTGCTTGAATTTTTCACCACGTTCGTTCCCAGTTACCGTAATTTCCGGACTATTGGGCGCACCTCACTATAAGCCGCACCGGCTAGCCGATCGCTATCTCGGGCTTCCTCCTGCGCACTAAAACCGTCAAAGTCGTCTTCTTCGGTGTCGGAGTTGAACGTTCTCTGAATTTCCGGGTCATTTCATCGGTGATGTGACGAGGATAAATGTTTTAGCGGCGTGAAGCTCGTTAGCCCCCCCCCCCCCCAAAAAAAAAGTCCATATATTAGCCGCATTGTTGTTTACGTGAAAAAAGTCGCGGCTTACAGTGTGGAAATTACGGTATCTTGTTGTAGTTGGCGTGTTTTGTCTGGCAGCGCCTCTTGATGTTGAATTCCTTGAAAACAGCTACAGTCTCTGATGTAAATTCAAGCCGCATGTGGACACGCCTGCTTTACCGCCTTCGCTTTCCTTGTTTTGTTTTTGTCCTCCTCTTCCCTGAAATCACGGCGCCTATCAAAATGTCCACTCTGCCACAAGAAGGACCTGGCGCTGCCTCACAACCCAGCAGAAACAGAAACGTTCTAAGAAAGGTCCATCTCGGATTTGGTTCCAGGAAGCGGGTAACCTGTTAGCTTAGCGTTCCCTCGGGCACTGAGGGGTCACGTGCACCTGAAGACCCTTACACCAAAACAAACTCCCGAAGAAGACGACGAAGAGGAAGACGACACGGACGTAGTGGAGATTGAAGAACCTCATTAGCCACTAGCTATCTCCGACTTATTTTAGCCAAAACGTAGACGTTCCTCTGGGAGTCCTTGGAACTTCTCTGTGGAGAAGCGCAGTCGCTCCCCGGTCCACTAGAAGTATCTGGTCAAGGTTCCCATTGAACCGTAAAAACTCCCTACCCGTAGGAGCTAAAGTGGCTCCAGAAGCCGAGGTCTACGATCCCCGGTCCCTCTGCTGTCCGGACGCCCGAAGGAACCGCCTCCTTTGTGAGAAGATTCAAGGAACTGCAGAGAGTACCTTCAGTTGGAAAGCGGCTCTAGTGGTGAGGCTTCCCGTCCGTCCGCAAAGAATTGTGACAAATTGCCGGCCATTTGGACGGGGTGTCTGGATTCTGCTCCGCCGGCCTTCGGGGTGCTTAATCCCGTGCCTCTTTGAAGCTCTGAATCATCTTTCCAGCTGCTTTGGTGACGCCAGAACGAGTCTCTGCCAGGTTTATCCGTGGCGGCGCTCCGCAGGGGGCCTCGCCATTGAAGCCCAGTCGGGACGAGCGCCGCGTCGTTCCGGCCACGCGAACGGCGACGTGCCGAGGAGAGCGTCGTCCATCTGTCGGTCGGTCTCTCCAAGCGGCCATCTGCGCCGATAATGGATATTTTCATTCTTTCCAGAGTTTCACGCTCTGAATGGATTCGACCCTCTGTGATTAACTTTTAAAAGCTTAATTCGGCGTTAAAGTGTCGCCGAGGAGACGGGAAACGCTGAAAGGAACGCCGGGAAAGAGAGACGGACACCAAACGTAGCAAAGGAGGGTCTCTCGTCTTTGCAATTCTTACACCAGAAATCGCGACTAGTAATTTGAATTCGATTAATCGTGATTAATCAAGTTAATCTCCATTGATTTGATGGGGCAGAGAGACTCATGACAGAAGGTGATGTAAATATGATATATTAGTGAAGCCAAATAACGGAGAATATAGAACGGCAAATAATGGAGATCAAGAAGCTGGAGGATTTCAAGTACTTGGGGTCAACAGTCCAGAGCGTAGGAGAGTGTGGAGAAGAGGTGAAGAGACGGGTTCACGCAGGTTGGAATGGGTGAAGAAAAGTGTCAGGGGTACCAAGAGATAGAAGAACATCAGCCAGAATAAAAGGAAAGGTGGAAGAGACAGTGGTGAGACCAGCGATGATGTTTGGACTAGAAACTGTTCCAATGACCAAAAGACAGCAGGCAGAACTAGAGGTTGCAGAGATGAAGATGTTGAGGTTCTCTTTGGGAGTGACCAGGATGGAGAGGATCAGGAATGAGTCTATCAGAGGAACGGCACATGTTAGATGTTTTGGAGAGAAGGTCAGAGAAGCCAGACTGAGATGGTTGGGTCATGGACAGAGGAGGGGTAGAGAATATATTGGTAGACGGATGCTGGAATTGGAGCTGCCAGGCAAGAGGTCTCGAGGAAGACCAAAGAGAAGATTTATGGACGTAGTGAGAGAAGATATGAAGGTAGCTGGTGTGAGAGAGGAGGATCCAGAGAATAGGGTTAGATGGAGAAAGTTGACTTGCTGTGGCGACACCTGAAGGGAAAAGCCAGAAGAAGAAGAAGAAGAAGAAGAAGAAGAAGAAGAAGGTCGGCTTTAACTTCTGCCTTTCCCTTCAAGGGTCACAACAGCAAATCAACCTCCTCCATCTTCTCATTCCTCCTCTCTCACACCAAATACCTTCATGTCTTCTCTTCGGTCTTCCACTAGACCTCCGTCTACCAATATATTCACTATCCCACCTCTTTACATGACCCAACCATCTCAGTCTGGCCTTCTCCGAAACATCTAGCATACTCTGGACCCACTCCCGATCCTCTCCATCCTCTTCACTCCCAAAGAGAACCTCAACATCTTCATCTCCGGGTGTTCGGAAATGTTCGCCGTGGACGCGGCGTTCCAATCAGGAAGTGTTTCGGTGAAAGGAACGCTCCTTCCTGACGCTTCTGGCGTCTTAGCGGAGTTGTGGTCCAAACATCTCGACCCGTTCCTTCAGAAATGTTGGATTTTGCAGACTCGTGTCCACGGAAGCGATCGGAGCGGCCGATACTTTTGACCATATAGTGTGTGTCTACCTGTGGATAGAAAGATTATCGCCGTGGTTTTCGCCAAAAAACGACGACGCTTCTTTCTCTCTCTCTCTCTTTTCCCTTCCCAAGGTCTCTCGTCCCAGGTGGCGGCGAGCGATGGCGAGCGCGGTAACCATGGAGACGGCTCCACGGGCCCCACTCCCGACTGCTCGCCCCCCTCCCCCGACACGGCCCTGAAGAACATCGAAAGAGTGATCCGCCCGCAGGTGAGCGTCACACACACACACACACACACACACACACACACACACACACACACACCGGCACAAACACACACCTCAGCTTCCTCTCTCTGTCCTATTTATTCTTTCTCTCTATTTGTGTCGGAACCCGGCTGTTGTTTGGCTTTCAGAGGCGTCTGAAGTGGGGATTTTAAAGTTTCTGTCCTTGGTTTTAAGTACGTGCAGTCCTGACCATCCATCCATACGTCCATACGTCCATCCATCCGTCCATCCATCCATCCATCCATACGTCCATACGTCCATCCATCCATCCATCCATCCATCCATCCATCATCAATTAATCCATCCATCCATCCATCCATCCATCCATCCATCCATCCATTCATCCATCCATTATCAATTAATTCATCCTTCCATCCATCCATCCATCATCAATTAATCCATCCATCCAGCCAATCATCCACTCATCCATCCATCCACCCATCATCAATTAATCCATCATCAATTAATCCATCCATCCATCCATCATCAATTAATTCATCCATCCATCCATTATCAATTAATTCATCCATCCATCCACCCATCATCAATTAATTAATCCATCATCAATTAATCCATCCATCCATCCATCCATCCATCCATCATCAATTAATTCATCCTTCCATCCATTATCAATTAATCCATCCATCCAGCCAATCATCCACTCATCCATCCATCCACCCATCATCAATTAATTAATCCATCATCAATTAATCCATCCATCCATCCATCCATCCATCCATCCATCCATCATCAATTAATTCATCCTTCCATCCATTATCAATTAATTCATCCATCCATCCATCCATCCATCCATTATCAATTAATTCATCCATCCATCCACCCATCATCAATTAATTAATCCATCATCAATTAATCCATCCATCCATCCATCCATCCATCCATCCATCCATCATCAATTAATTCATCCTTCCATCCATTATCAATTAATTCATCCATCCATCCATCCATTATCAATTAATTAATCCATCATCAATTAATCCATCCATCCATCCATCCATCCATCCATCCATCATCAATTAATTCATCCTTCCATCCATTATCAATTAATTCATCCATCCATCCATCCATCCATTATCAATTAATTCATCCATCATCGATTAATCCATCCATCCATCATCCATCCATCCATCATCAATTAATTCATCCTTCCATCCATTATCAATTAATTCATCCATCCATCCATCCATCCATCCATTATCAATTAATTAATCCATCATCAATTAATCCATCCATCCATCCATTATCAATTAATTCATCCATCCATCCATTATCAATTAATTCATCCTTCCATCCATCATCAATTAATTAATCCATCCATCCATCCTTCCATCCATCATCAATTATTTAATCCATCCATCCATCCATCCATCCATCATCCAACATCCATCCATCCATCCATCATCAATTAATTAATCCATCATCAATTAATCCATCCATCCACCCATCATCAATTAATTAATCCATCATCAATTAATCCATCCATCCATCCATTATCAATTAATTCATCCATCCATCCATTATCAATTAATTCATCCTTCCATCCATCATCAATTAATTAATCCATCCACCCAACCATTATCAATTAATCCATCCATCCATCCATCCATCCATCCATCCCTCCATCCACTCCCTGACACTTTATCCTGGTTGCTTCCACCTGGTCCAGCTCTTCCTGGAGAGCCTCCAGATGTTCCGGTCTCCTGCTGAAACTCTTCACCGGAACGCAGACGTCCTTCTCGGCTGCTTCCCCTCCTCCGGCTCCCGCGGCCGTAGAACGGGTACAAACCCGGGCCGTGTAGACCCGTGGGAACACGCCAACTCCCCGCAGAGAGGCCGCAACGCAGGCTAAAACACTCACCGCTGCTCCTGAAAACATGCGAAAAATAAATGTCGCCGTTCGGGAAGCGGACGTCCGTCCACCTGATGGAGGCGCCGACGGGCGACTTCATGACATCCTCAGAAACACAACTAATGGATCTCATTAGCGACTGTCGGGGGATTCGGTTTTCCCTCCTTCTCTCTCTCTCTCGCCGTCTTCGGCGGACGAGCGCCGCCCCGACACTTCGCACCTCCATAATTGAAACCGCTTGTTTTCCCGGTCTTGGGATAAAGTGTCGCCGGGAACATCTGTGGAGGCGGAACCCGACGTGACGTCCCGCCGGCGCTGGAATGTACACGGGTCTTAATACGCAAATATTCATTCATTTCGTAAAATCATTACCCAGGAGTAACACTAAGTCTAAATTTTTCCTTTGTTTTGGTGTAAAGGAGGTAAACATGTAAATTATAAAAATCTTTCCATTTAATGAACTGCTCCTCCAAAAAAAAAACAAATTAATATTAAAAATGAATATTAAAAAATAATGACACCCTAAAAATATTAATGATAAAATATTAATCATAAATATTAATAAAAAAATTATATAATATCTACAAATAAAATATTAATAAAGGGAAAATCTTGTCACTGTGGGAAAATTTGCTAGAATTTATTAGAAAATGGATTGCTAGCATGTGCAGTATAAGAGGATGTAGATTGTTTAAAAGGCTATTCTGGTTATTAAATCAATCTTTTTTAATTTTGCCTGTTTTTCTTTTTTTTTTCTTTTCATAGAAATAAGAAAAAATGTATGTCACGAGACGTTTTTTTTCCGTCCAAAAAATTATCGCGTTTTCAAATTCAGAAGCCAAAAAAAAAAAACGCATGGCGATGTTATTTTTTTCTTTTTTTGGCAGCCGGTCGGAAGCGCTAACCGCTGCTCCAGCGCGGAAGATCAACCGATAAATTCATTATTATTCCGATATTCTCAGCAGCCGATCTCAGCAGACAGTTGCTGTCGATCCCCCGTTGCTTGATTTCCCGCTCCTTCCCTTTTCCGGTTAACTAACGTGCGCGGTGAAATCTCAGCGCGCCGCCGCTCCTCTCCGAGCGTCGCGATTGGCCGTTACGCCTAATCGCAACATCACGTCAGCGCCGGTTGGTGAAACTTCCTGCGCCACGCGGGAGAATTTTTCCCTCCCGTAGCCGTGACGACGGGAATATTCCACCGCCCCGTCTTTTTTTTTTGTTGTTGCCGAACGCGATTACGGGCGATTTCGGCGGCAATTCGAGGCGTTAGCGATCGGAAGGCGAACGCTCGATCAGTTTGTTTTTAATCGCTCCTCGGTTGCCATGGTAATCACGTCAACCAATCCAGAAAGGGAACGTCTCGACCCGAACCTGCGTCGGGCGCTTTCGGGTTGGAAAGTTCTGTCCGGTTCCAGGAAGTAGCCTCCTTGTCGCTAACCTCGACGCTAACCTTGTTAGCATCGCATCCCCACAGGCGGTGAGGGACCAGGGAGTGGAGATGTGGAAGTACTTTAGGTCAATGGAGACCTTGGAGAAATGTGTGGAGGAGAAGACCTCTTTGGGAGTAGCGTTAGATGTTCTGGAGCCACCATGAGATGGTTCGGAGGTGGAGAAAGGAAGGGCGCTGGAGATCTGGGTGGACCAGGGAGGAGCGCGCTAGATGGAGGCAGATGATCGGTTGTGGAGACCCCAGAAAGGAAGCAGTCTAACGGAAGAAGAAGCTGAAATCTCGGTGAACATCTGCTGAGAAGATGAGCATCACCCGTCATAACACACACCTGATGATGCAACCACAGCGAACACACACATTTGACTCATGACACACCCGGCTTGTGATAAAGCACCGCTTGTATCGTCAGCGACGGCGTGTGTGTTAAAGCATCTACAGCTTTTCTTATTAAACCTGAGATGAAGCAGAAGCATCAATAGGACACACACACACACACACACACACACACACACACACACACACACACACGGAAAGATCACCAATCACTTTGGCATTTGGAGCTAATTATTCTGTTCCCACTCATTAATCAGTTCAGCGGTAGTACTGTGTTTGTGCTGAGCACACACACACACACACACACACACACACACACACACACACACACACACACACACACATATCTCTCCAGTCTCTTAATCCTGCAGCATATTTCCTCCGATCTGTGTGGAATTGCGCGTCATCGCTGGATACGACCGACTCGGTATTGTTTGCACGTGCGCGCGCGCGTGCGCTCAATAAACAGCAGGGGGTGAAAAGAGCGTCGGGAAAGAAAACAAAACAAATTCAACAGAGGATAATTCACCTCCAGTGGTAATTAGTGTCAAAGTCCGAAGTGGACGGAGTGTGAGATCAGCTTTTTCTCGGCGGCGGCGGCGCGATTCAGCTAACACGCCTCTAATTGTAGACGGGAGCTAACGGCCAGATCGCTAACGTCCGAGTTCCACCCGGTTGTTGGTGTTCAGGATGTTTCAATATCGTGAGCGCGGGACGGCGATGTTGTAGAAACGAGACCCTCCAGAAATGCTGTCCAAGTCACTTCCCGTCTCTGCGCCGTAAGGGATGAGGAGTTACCCTGAGCTACAAGGAAGGGGGAATCCCAGGAGGGTGTAGACCGGCAGTCGCGCCGGTCCGAGAACCCGGCGGCGCTCTTGAAGACTCTGAGTCGGCCGTTGTTGTTGCGGTTGACCCTGCGACTCGAAGGGCGCTCGCCTCTTTTCAAAGTGTTTCCCCGTCTCCGTGGAGACAAAGGCATTGCCAGATCTTTTTGGCAAATGTCAGACGTTGTCCTGTAAACAGGGCTTGAATAACGACCCCGTTCGCATCGTAGGAACTTTTGTCAGTTCCAAGAACTTTTCAGGCAGTTACTTGGTGCGTTCGGACCACTTTGGAACCAGGAACCTCAGTTCCCAGAACCAGTTTAGCGCCGACCCTGAGGAGGTCACGGTTCTACGGCAACCATCACCAGATACCTCTAGTGGACCGCAGAGCTCCTGTGGTCACTGCTTAGCTGCTTTCCTGGGACAAAATGGACAGAACCGGGAAGACATGGAGTGGCCAAGAGGTCCGAGCTCTGCGTCACAGACGGGTTTCCAGGACTCTTAGCGGGACCTCCAACAGTTAGCCGCTAGCTAACCGTCGGAAGTTGTACGTTGTCGTCTTCGTCTTCTTTGTTTTGGTCCTTAAGGCTCACATCGCAGTCACGCCGGTCCCCAACCCTGTGCAAATGCCAAAACGAAAAGCGTCCCCCGGAGGAGGCTACTTCCTGGAACCCAATTCTTTCAGGTCAATTGTAAGAACCGAGTTTGTGGACGTTTTCTGTCCAAATATCAGATGTTGTAGACGCTATGCTTGGGAAAGAAAGGTTGAGAAGGTCCATCCTCTCCTCTTTTGGTTTTACCCGGTTCCCCTTCTGCGGGAATTTTACGTCAGTCCTCGCGGGGGAAACTTTCGCCTAAAGTGAGCGGTGATGCCAAATTTAAGGGGTTGGAGTCGGCCACTGCTTCATGTTGAGTAGGTTGATGACATGAAGAGCGGGAGGCTCCAGAATAACGACACACTCCACACTTCGGATCATCAATCATTATGATAATCGTTATGGTAACGCCCATTGATCCCCAGGTTGTGTTTAGTGTATCTGTGATGTCTTATCTTGATAATGAAGATGCGTTTTTGATCACGAATAACGACGCCGTGTACGAATTTTCCACTCCGCTTAATGCGGGAATAACAGTTTCCAGGCTGCGCTGGCAAAGTCAAGCTAGAGTGTGTGTGGGTTTTGACATTTTCAGCTGGCGGGTGTGTTGTGTATCAGCATCAGAACACAGAAGTGAACATACCAGTCAGGTGTTAAACAGCATGTTCTGCCCCGAGGGGCCATTTGGCAGGAAAGCACAGTTTGCTTCGGCTAAATCAGGTATGTGGACCTGCCAGTGTGTGTGTGTGTGTGTGTCCATGCTCATTAATCCCCTTCCAGTCGGCCCGTGACATGTTCATTAGCCAGCCGCCCGCTAGCATTGTGAACACAAAGCGTCAGCCGGACCTCCAGCACACAGCGAGCGTGTGTGTGCGTGCGTTGTTCTTTGGTCGGCGTGTGCTTGTGGAAGCTCTTAATAAGCCCTGCGGAGACGAGTGCTACGAGAAAGAAGGGGGTCGCAGGAGCAAATGGAAGGATTTGAAACGCCGTTGAAGTTGTTAAGTGCCGAATGGCTCGCAGGAGAAGAACCCACGCGAGATGGACCCGTTGGAAAGGCGTGGTAGGTTCCTTCAGGTGTGGAGTCCCAAGAGCACCTCTTGTACCCCACACTGCAAGTGACACCTCGCCTGTTGGCACACTCGAGTGCTGCGGAGGAATCCAGTAGTTGAAGTATCCTAAGCTCAACTTCTCTTTTGTAACTTTGTTCGGTATCGAGATTCTGAACCCTCTGCGTCCACCACCTCAACTTGTGAAGTCTGTATTAGCATTGGCGGCGCTACCAATGGAGGGGAAGCCACGCGAGATGGACCAGTTGGAAAGGCGTGGTAGGTTCCTTCAAGTATGGAGTCCCAAGAGCACCTCCTGCATCCTACTTTGCAAGTGACACCTCGCCTGTTGGCACACTCGAGTGCTGCAGAGGAATCTAGTCGTTGAAGTATCCTAAGCTCAACTTCTCTTTTGTAACTTTGTTCGGTATCGAGATTCTGAACCCTCTGCGTCCACCACCTCAACTTGTGAAGTCCGTTATCAGCATTGGCGGCGCTACCGATGGCGGGAAAGCCCCCTCGGGATCAGGTTGAAGTCGCAGATGGCTCCGAGCAGTACGATGTCCTCACTGCTCTGGACACGGACGCCATGAGTACCGTTTAGGCATGGCCGGAGAACCCGGTGAAGTCCAAACTGGCTCGCTAGCACCCTGGATTCTGGATTCTTTGAAAGGAGTAGACCGACATCCTCATTGTGGAGGGCTTTCTGCTTTATATTTACCAACCTTTCATTGAGGAGGTCAACCAAAGATTCCACATGAAGAAGAGCTCCAGTAACTTCTTATTGCCAGACCTTTGGCATGTTTGATGGTCTTGTCTGGCCCACCGACTTGAAACACAAGAAGATCAGCACAAGAAGGTCTTGACAGTGAAAGCAGCAGAAGGCTCGTGTGACTCCCCCTCGGGCTCATACATTATCCCTCCCCTTGTTCCCCGTCGGCCTTCTGGGCCCGACCTTGTCTGCTCGATGCATTTGTCCTCTAAACAACCCTGGTCCTGCCGGGCTGCTGCGACTATGGCTGGATTCCCTGGTGGCCATCTGGCGACAGGGTCTTCTGTTGTGTCCGTTTAGGTGTCGAGGCTTCCTTCGGTCGCCACGGAAGGACGCGTCTTTCCTGTTTGCTCGGCCATACGTGGAAGGTGCAAAAAGAGTTGGCTAACATTTGAACAGTTGACAACCAAGTCCTACCTCCAGTAAACATTCAAGCGCCTCTTTAATGTGATGACTAATGTTTCTTCCCTGGTAAGTTATATACAGCGGTGAATTGATAAACTATCTTCTTCTTTTCCTTTGGGTTTTTCCCCTTCAGGGGTCGCACAGTGAATCATCCTTCATCTAAATCGATTCTCTGTATCCTCCTCTCTCACAACTAACCTCAACTACCTTCATATCCTCTCTCACTGCGCCCATAAATCTTCTCTTTGGTCTTCCTCGAGACCTCCTGCCTGGCAGCTCCAATTCCGGCATCCGTCCACCGATATATTGACTCTCCTTCCTCTGTCCATGACCCAACCATCTCAGTCCAGCTTCTCTCCAAAACACCAACCATGTGCCGTCCCTCTGATGGACTAATTCCTGATCCTCTCCATCCTGGTCACTCCCAAAGAGAACCTCAGCATCTTCATCCCTGCAACCTCTTGTTCTGCCTGCTGTCTTTTGGTCATTGGAACAGTTTCTAGTCCAAACATCATCGCTGGTCTCACCACTGTCTTGTCCACCTTTCCTTTCTCTCTGGCTGCTAGTCTTCTATCTCATAGCACCCCTGACACTTTTCTCCATCCCTTCCAACCTGCTTGAACCTGTTTCTTTACCTCTTTTCCACTTGCTCCGGACTCTTGACCCAAGGTACCTAAAATCCTCCAACCTCTTGATCTCCACTTCGTCGTGGCCTCAAGAGAATACCCAACTATCCGGTTCCCTAAATCCACTGCTCTTTTTCCATTCCCTTGCTCTATTCCCCCAATTTCAGCACTTCCGCTTCGCATTTTGTCTTGTTAACCTGCTTTGAGCTTCACGCGGAGCTTCGGTAACTTTTCCCGTTCCCGGAGTCACACCGCCTTAAATGAAGATCGCGACACAGGTCGCCCCGTCATGCGTCAGTCTCTACTAGTCCCTGGATGTTGTTTTGATCGGACGCGCCTGCATCTCTGCACGCCGCCTCGTAAGGAGATGCGCCAGCGGGGGTGTTGGACTACCTGCGGCGTGTTGTTGTTGTCGAGATGCAAATCCCTCATTTTCGATAGCTTCAGTCGTCCCCTGTCTCGCAACTCCACTTTGTTTGGCGGCGTCTCTTATTTCCTGGATGGTGAATCATCGGGACAAAGACACAAGAGACGAGCTGTCGACGTCCCGAGTCGGGTTTTGACTGTCCGTCAATCAAAAACGCGATATGGATACCGACCCGCCTCATTTCCATCGAGCTACGTCTGGTTTCTTATTCTATATCACAGATTTACGAGAGATGACAAGAGGAGTTCGCTGGAGAGCGTACGATTTTCTGAATGTCTTATTGAAAAAACCTTACGCGGTGCCTTGTCGAAATCTTCTTGTCTTGGCAACCGGACTTGAATTTCTTCGCTTGAAGACGTTCCTCTTCGGTTAAATTTATTCTACCTTTTCTCTGAAATGCCAGTGTTCCTTATATACATTGACATTTGTAACTGTTATGTCACATTTTCACTTTGCCTTTTGAATCCTTCTGTAAAAATGAGCGGATCGAGGAAGCGGAACGTGGACAGTGGGCGCCGGGAGTTTAATAAGAACTGGATAACAAAATAGTTTCTCACTGAAGTGCGATCGACGGCTGTATGCCTGATTCGGCAAGAAACTGCTCCGGTTGTCACTTTCCCGCGAAGCATGCTAACCGTGCTCGTGAGCGGCCAACACCAGATTGACAGCTAATACAGACTGCAAAATTTTTAAACGACAAAGTGCGATTAAAGAGTTGCTAATTAGCTAATTAGCCATGTTAGCTAACCTCCCGAGGACGGCACCTAAGATACTGATGGTGTCCGGTTCAACCTACAAACACCAGCAAAGCTCTTCACGGATCCAGTTTAACTGGCCGACACCTCGGATCCATCCTGAGAACAGACAAATAAAACAAACTAAAAACTAATGTCCAAAATCTTTCACTCATTGAACTCTACATGTACCGCAATATCCGGGTTATTAGCCGCTACTTTTTTCCAGCTTAAACAACAATGCGGCTAATTTATGGACTTGTTTTGTGCTAAGGAGCTTCACGCCGCCGAAACATTTAGCCTCGTCACATCGCACCGATGAAATGACCGGGAAATTCTGAGGCCGTTCAATTCCGATGACCGAAGAAGACGACTTTAACGGTTTTAGCGCGCAGGAGGAAGACCAAGATAGCGATCGGCTGGAGTCGGACAAAGCGGGGATAGAAAATGGACAGAGTTTTCCTTGTTTTATTTATTATTAGCATCCCGGTACGTGTTTGCGGATGTTACCGGTATGTATTTAATTAAAAGTGACACCTTTCTGTGTGAATATCTCATGTTACAACATGGACACCTATTATGCACACATATTTTTATTTTGTTATTTTTAGCCGGTGCGGCTTATATTCAGGTGCGCTCAATAGTCCAGAAATGACGGTACTTCTGTTCCATCTAAGTCATGTGTATTATTTCAAGGAAATACTCCATCCATCTGTTCCCGGCCCTGCTGTTGTCAAATTTTGGAGCCCGTTTTGTGCCCGCGACTCAAAAAGTTTGCCCCGATTGAACCTGACTGGACAATTTAGGGTCTCCAGTGAACCTCCTGGATGTTTTTTTGGACTGTGGGAGGAGCCCCATGCAGACATCAGGGGAGAACATGTGGATTCAGCCTTCAGGAAGGCCCTTTGTCGGGATCCAACCGGGGTGGTTTTCGGTCGTGAGGTGGCAGCTCTAAACCGCTGCGCTTCCCTTGCGCCCGCTTTGGCATTCAATGGCTGAAAATACGTTCGATGGATCCAAATGTCACCCAAAGCCATCGGAGAGAGGGGCCTTTCACTCCGTCCAGCTCTCTGGAATTTCACTCGATTATAAACATAACAAGAAAAAATAAAGGGAGGAAATAGCTGTTTCGGAACCTGTCGGGCAATTCGTCTTTGCTAGCAAATCCACGCGGCCTTTCAAAACCTTTGGCAGCAACCGTCGTGCTGGAGGTGATAAACAGATTTTAGAAAAATAAAGGATGGGACTCATAAAAAGCCCAGGAACGAATGGGCTTCTGCTTCGCTCCTGGGGTCGGCCAAAGGTCAAACTGTGAAGCGTCACCCTGTTCCCACGCGATTTTCAGAGTATCCCCAGAGCAAAGGCACGTTAAAGGAGAAGTTTCCACCCACTGCCGTTCCGAAAATATCACGGGTTCAGCGTTCGGGACAAGAGTTTGAGACAGAAATGTATTGATTAATGGATTGGGGCGGCTGGTGGAGTGGGCGTCGGACGGTTGGCGGTTTGATCCCAGCATGCAGAAGCATCCTCGGGCAAGCCGGTTGCCACCAGTTGCTCCAGATGTTCTTTATAACGTCACGGGTTCCACATTTGTTCTTATTTGTCTCCGTCTTTGCGTTCCAGCCCAAGCAGAGGACCTCCCTGTCCTCGTCCCTGGACGTCCAGAGACCGGTGAACCACAGCTGCGAGCCCAGCGAGGTGAGCTCGTCCCTGGGCTACGCCAGCTTCAGCACCAGCCCCCCCGGCAGCCCGCCGCTCAGCCCCAACCAGGAGGACTCGGCGGGCTCCAACGACGACTGCCAACTCGCAGGTAAGAGTTCCCGAGGCGTTTCGTTTGACGTGGGAGACGAAAAGCAGCACACGCTACTGTTGATGCGTCTTTCAAAGCTAACGGCGATTCCGGACCGATCCTTTTCATTTGTGCGCACAGTTTGGCTTTTGCCAATGTGCCTAGAAGGTATGGTAAGGGAATCTGTAGGTCTTTAGATGCCTCACTAGATGTGTTACAGAGCTCCAGTCCTCATTGTTTCATCTGTAAACCATCCTCTACACTTTCTAACCTTCTACGCCAGCGGAGGAGCGGGTACGAGAACATGTATGCTCTTCCGCATTTACCGCGCCCACTTCAGATTTCTGACCAATCGCGCAATAGTCAGTTAACGTGTCGAAAACAAGCTGAAGGAACTTCAGAACCAGGGCGGCCGGACCAAAGCTCTCGCCCTTCACCCTCTCATTCACACACAACTCAGAGTCTCCAATGAACTTCCAGCTTGTTTTTGGACAGTGAGAGGGACTCGGCAAACTCATACAGACACAGGGAGAACATCGGGACCCGGGGACCTTCTTGCTCTGAGGTGGAAGCGCTAACCACTGTGCTACCGTGACGCCCCCCCCCCCCACCTTCACATCCGGTGTAAAGTTTCCTGGGAGCTAGCGGGGGCCTAGCCAAGCGTAGCAAACAGAGCAGAACCACCAGAAGTCAAGATGGGCAGTGTAGGGCGGTATGCTCCAGTGGGGTCAGAGAAGAAAAAGAAGACGACTTGGTGTCTAGTGGAGGTATTGCTTGGCAACCATGGCGACGTAGAGCTAACGTGGGAACTAAGTGGACAGTGTGAGTGGACGTACCTAGCGTGAGCATGAATGAGCTTCGGCCCAGTTCCATATTTTTTACCGTCTATCTGACAGGGTTGAGAAGGAAGGATTTCAGGTTTTGGCACCCGTCGGTAGCGCGACTGTTTCTCGGGCTTATCGCTCGCCGAGGGTCGAGTCGGGACGTTTCAAAGGGGGTCAGGTGAGGCGATGAGAAAACTTCCAGACGACTAGAGTGTGTTTGAAGAGAAAATCTTAGAGACGCTTTCAAGTCCAAACCCCGAGACTCGGCCGCAGGACGTGATCAAAAGGAGTCGGGTCGGTCCCGCGTCGGGCGCTGTTCGCTGTCAGGCGAAATGAACGTCGGTTTCATCTTGCAACGCACTGAGAGGGAGGTTTTTTTTTTTCGTCCTTTTTTTTTTTTTTTTTTTTTTTTTGGGAGTTTCACCTCCAGAGGGAATATTTGATGACATGTGTGAAGTATTTTCGCACAAAACGGCGAATAAATCTCCAACCTACGCACACACACACACACACACAAACATACACAGGCAGACCTGCTTTCATATGTCGGTGTGTATGCACATAAAACATAGCAAAATACTAAATAATGCATAGATCAGGGGTGTCAAACTCATTTCTCATGGCGGCCACATACGGCCTGGGTAGATGTCAAGTGGGCCGGACCATTAAAATAATGGCATATTCAGCAATAAATAACCAAAATATCATGTCTTTCCTCTGTTTTGGTGTAAAGAAGTACAAGGACATTAGGAAAATCTTGGAATTTAATGAGCAATCCTTTTACAAAACATTTCATGAAACACCTCATATTTCCTTTGACAAAAGTGCAATTTACTTTTCTCATTCACGTTTGCATTGTGATCATGTGATCATGCGATCCCACCGATCTTGCAAAGGCACAAAACTTTAACAAGTAATTGGTTTTGAAAAATATAGTAATGCACTTTAAGATTAAATGAGACTTATAAAGAAAGGGATTTTTAAACTATTTACACATGTGCATATAAAATCTAAATTGAATCCCTGCCTTCACCCTCCAAACTAAAAAGAGCGCTATTAAATGTGTAAGGAAGAAAGTGTTCACCTGTCCTGTAAATGTGTAAACTTCATACATGAAACATGCAAACTCAAACAATACATACTGAAAACGCATGGAGTTGCATGAACAGTAGAATTCCATCGTACTCTTTAGTAGTGAAGCCGGTGACTTAACTTTAAATTGCACATTTTCGCTAGCAATTAGCTCGCTGGCTTTTACCGCTGCATCACTGATTTCTCAGCTATCGGTAAAAGTGGACGCTGTTTCCTCAGACCTGCCAGCAATTCGTTGATCTTATCTCTTCTCAGTTTCTGTACAAGCTGTCATATTTTTCGCTGTGATGAGTCTCGTAGCGGCGCCGTATATGATATTCCTTAAATACCGAAACTTGTTGCAAACACGCTAAGCACAAAGGTTTTTCCGTGCGTCTCCGTAAATAAATAGGACGTAGTCAAATTTTCTTTGAAAATTCGACGCTCTTTAACTACTTTTCTCAGTTTTGATAACGACATTTTGGCTAATGAGGGCGTAGCGGGAGGTGGAGAACAGGGTGGAAACAACGTCATAACAAGCAGCAGGTGGTGCATTGATAACGTCTGCTGATTGGTCCGTCTCAGTGATGCGGATTGTTGTCTACTCAGACCAAAATAGTGCGCCCCCTAGTGGAAAATTCATGAATTGCATTTAATTAAAAAAATTAAATCCTTGTCTTTTATGCATTTTTTCACTTTCGAATTATAATTAATTAATATTATTACAGATACTCTTGTAAACCAAGATATCATGGTTGCAAATGTATATAAAAAATCATTTTAAAAAGTGCTCAAATAAAATAAAGATAAAAGAAAAATAATGAAAAATAAATAATAATTAAAAAAATATATAATAGTTATACGTGTGTGTTTGTGTGTATGAATGAATGAGATTCCCTGCCTCACTTTGCGCTGTGTAAGGTCACGTGATTCCTCCCGATCGAGCAGCATCGCGTGGACCGTTCATCGTCCTCCAACATCCATCCTTGTCTTCATCTGTCGCCATAGCGATGAGAAATCTGGTTGTCATGGCGAAGCAGCAGCAGCAGCAGCAGCAGCAGCATCAGCCTCGCTCAGGTCTCACCTGGTTCCTCATCCAGCTGCCCCTCACACCTGCCGCCACCGGGTACCAGCAAAAGAATCCCCAAGCAGCCGGGGAGCTCTTTGTGTGTGTGTGTGTGTGTGTGTGTGAGAGAGAGAGAGAGTGTGTGTGTGTCGAGTGTGAAGTGGTTCAGAGGACTGGCTAGACTTTGATGTGTGCAGTGCTTCAAACACACACATACACACACACACAAAAAAAACGCTTTCATTATCAATCCACAGGTGCACACACACACACACACACACACAGATGAGACACTTCTATCTCCTCTTCCCATTGAAGTGTGGCTGTGTTATTTCCTTAAAAGAGGAGTGTGTTGTCGCTCCTCTCCATAATGATCCCGCCGACTGATGTCCTCCGAGGACTCGGACCGAGGAGGCGGCGAGTCGCCGCTCCCTTTTAACCTCTTTCCCGCCACCGGTTGCCGAGGCGCCGTTTTTTTTGTTTTTTTTTTCCAAACTGTAAATCTGTGCGGTTTATTAGGAAATAATCGGATTTGGATAATTCCGGAGAGGTTTCGATGTATTGAAATGGTTTCATCGGTGGGCGTCACGGCGGCTAAGTGGTTAGCGCTAAGTGGTTAGGAGACCCGATGCTCTTCCCGTGTTCCTCTAACTGTCCGAAAACATGCAGGAATTCATCGGATTTTCTCTTTAAACACACTCCAGTCGTCTGCAAGTTTTCTCATCTTCGTACCCGACTTCCTTCCAAACGTCCCGACTCGACGCTCGGCGTTTGCTCTACGTCGTATTTACAAGCCGCCATAAGCTAGCCCAGGGGTTAGCAACCCGCCGCTCCTTCATCTTTACACTGCGGCTCCGAGCGGCTTGGGAAAATAAATGATAAATATTTAATTGAAGTGTATTTCATTTGTGTTAATTCCTTTTTTTAACTTTTAGTTCTAAGTTGGAAGATTATTGTGATCTTGAATTATTAAATCAAATTATATTCATTATATTTCGCCGCTTAAAATAACATCACACTTGCGGAAGCCGGTAAAGTCCCGATTTGCAGATGCTATGAGCAGAAGTTCAGGAGCAGAAGTCCCATAAACCAGGTAAAACAAATATTTATGAAGATTATTTGCAAATATTTATTTTTTATTGTTTACTGACACAGTGATTTTTTTCCCGATTTATTTTTAAAATTCAGGTCGAGGCTCCGCTACACGCTCTGAAAGCCCAAAGCTCAAAATGAGTCCATTACATAAATAAAATGTAATTTTCTCCGTAATACGTGAATTTCAGAAGCAACACACTACACACTTGTTTATACAAAGTGTAAAGGTAATAAAAAGCAATATATACAGTGGTGCCTACAGTGCTAAGGGTTGCCGACCTCTGACCTGGACTCATCCAAAACCCCGGCGGTTATATTACGAAACTCCTCACAGGTCATTAAAACTGCAAAATCCTCTGGGAAAGAAATTGAAGTGAAGAAATTCAAGTCCAGTTGACACGACAAGAAGATTTCAACTCGCGACTCAAATGGTTCTATTTTGGGAGGCTGTGTCGCACCCAAAAAAAAAAAAAAAACGTCTAAGAGATTTGGGGCTACAGAGGCTAACTGTTAGCTTAAATGACCTGTGCGTTCATATTTAAAGTGATATTTTGAGTCAAACGGCGTACGGCGAGAGCGTGGAGTTCGTTCTGGAAACGTTTTTCTTGAGCGGTTTGAGAACCCGGATCGAGGTCTCGTTTGCTTCCAAACCTGAACTGGCGCCGTAGTCGTTAGCGATCTCCTGTTTCGCCGCTTGAAAAAAGGTTTAATCACAGCAAACGCCAGCTTCGCGCCGGTGTAGGAGGCGGCTGGAGCGCATGCCTGACGGGAGCGTAGAGATTTGAAAGATTTTGTCCATTCCAGTGTGCCTTCGTGCTTTGACTTGAGGTGAATCCGTCACGGATTCAGTGCGTAGCGTGGGAGGAAGTTCTTGAGCCGACAGCCGCTCATCCCGTCTTCAGAAAAATCCACGACTTGGTGACTCCTGTCACGGGTAATGACTTCCTCTCCCGCTAGTCAAGAATTTATTATATATTCACTGTATATTTTTGTGACAACTGCCGGGGAAATGTGGCTTTGCTCAGGAGCTAACTGTTAGCAGCAGCCGAGAAGTTCAGCAGCTTCTGACATTTGAAAATCGAAGGTACAAGAAGGTAAATGTGCACTTGTGTAATCATGTGTAAGAGCACAGAAGTGATTCTTCATACGCCTTTTAGCTAAAGGGACACCGTGCAGGAAGTACCAAAGCATACAAGTGTGTCTCTGTATCTGTATCTTTTGAAACATTTGAACCAAAAGCGGTGGCTGGAAGGTCAGGTGGACTCCGGGTCAAACTCTTCCTGCATTGTAGCCTACAGGTTCTCGGGAGCCGAAGGCCAAATAAGATTACATAGTGTTGTTCAAACGGCCCGTTGAGGGGTGAAGGCAAGCCGAGCATACCCTGGAGAAGGGCAAGCCGAGCATACCCTGGAGAAGGGCAAGCCGAGCATACCCTGGAGGAAGGCAAGCCGAGCATACCCTGGAGCAGGGGTGGGCAAACTACGGCCCGCGGGCCACATCCGGCCCGTTGGTCTTTTTAATCCGGCCCGCCAAGATTGGCGCAGAATTCATACTTGATGTGAATGATTGGATAAATGAATGTGGGAGCTCAAACAGGAGATTATTTCATTTTGGGAGCTACTTGAGAATTTTCCTGAATGACACAGATTGGCTTTGTGATTTAGCCTTTACTGCCGACACACTGACACACATGAATGATTTGGATGTAAAGCGACAAGGGAAAAGTCGATTTGTGCATGAAATGCAAGCAAACGTCAGAGCCTTCAAAACCAAGCTGGTTTTATTTTCAAAGGAAATGTCAGACGAGTCTGATATGTACTGTTAGCTAATGCCTTTTTTTTTTTTTTTTTTTTTTTATGTATCGTATCTTGTGCTGATCCGGCCCGTCTGTAAAATTTAAAAATCGATGTGGCCCCTGAGCCAAAAAGTTTGCCCACCCCTGCCCTGGAGGGAGTGTCCTGCAAACTCCAACGAGATATCTTTTCCCGATATTCTTGCCTTACGATTGGAAAGAAGGTCTAAATCGGTTTCTGTAGAATTCTGAATGAGGCAGAAGATTGACGGTTCGTCTGTAGTGATCGCGGCCTGTCGTCCGATGTCTGCTCCCCTCAGAGGTCATCCGAACATCCGACCTTCTCGCCTGTAACCTCTTCTCTCCCGCCAGCCAACTTGTTGTCCTCTTCGACCTCCTGGTTGGCAACTCCAACCTCCTTCTACCCAGATCTTCCCCATCCCACATCTACCATGTGTTGGACTCCTTCCTGATCCTCTCCGTCCACCTCACTCCCAAAGAGAACCTCCACATCCTCATCTCTGCTGCGTCCAACACGGCAGTCCAACATCTTCTTCACACCTGACCCTTTTCTCCACCCGTTCCAACCCGTTTGAACCCGTTTCTCCACCTCTTCTCCAAGCTCTCCGTTGCTCTGGACTGTCGAGCCTACAAGGAGTACCTCACCTTCTCTATCTCCACTCCCTTGCTGCTGCTGCTGCTGCTGCTGCTGCAAGCCTCGATCCCTCTCCTTTCCACCTCCGCCTCTCTAGTCCTTCCTCCTGGAGACGATTGTAAAATCAAATAATACGACAGAGAAGATAAGAAGCGGCGTTTACTCCCCCACCGCATTTGCACCTTGCCAAAGAATCCGCTCGGGAATGATGCGCCTGAGTAGCTTCACGGCGAAAAGCCGGACCACCCACCTCTTCAGTTGAAGGGAGGGAGATGAACTCTTCTGGCCACGATGGAGGCTCTTCTCCATGTCGCGGTGGAGACTCGGAGAGGCTGCAGGGCAGGAGGAAGCCTGTCCAGATGACTTACGACTCCCGTGTAGTCGGTAAAGTCCTTCCCCAGCGCGTAGCTTCAGCTTACAAACGGGTTTCAACTTTTTGGCGTTTTAGCGTAGCGACAGTCGTGCATGCTGCTCCGCGTTGTTGATGTCCTTCATCGTCGTGTTTTCCTGTTATCACGCTTTTTTTCAGTGAGCTAGCCCCCGTTATGGCTCCCGAATAGGTTAAAAGTGCTATTGCTAGTGGTGCGAAGAAGAAGTTAAGAATTCTGAAGAAGGAAATAGCTAACGTTGAGAGCGGTGCTGGTGTTCCAGATCTCCACAACACGGCTAAGTCATGCAAGCATCTGTTGCATCCTGAACAACAAAGATGTGCTATGTGTGGCTAAAGGGGCGACTACGTTAATGAAGCAAAGTGATCGTTAGCTTGCCGGAGATAGCGTTAGCATTAGCGAGGGTCTCATATGCGAGAAGGCTTTACTTTTGCTGATTTAGCGAAGAAAACGCCGAGTAGAAGTGCTGGCAAGAAGCGAAAGAACACCAGAAACAGCAATAATTCACGTCAGCATTTATTCCTTTCTGTATTTTTTACACGAATAAAGAGTTCAGTATGTTTTAATAATAATAACCTTGATTTATATTTATTTATTTATTTATAATATAAATATATAATATATCATTTATTTATAATAATAACCTTTATTTTATACTTGTAAGACCACTGAGGTTTTCAGGGTCGACAAGTTTACAAACAAAGCAGAGCACAGCGCAACAATAAAATGAGATCAAAATAAAAAACAGGAGATAAAGTAAAATGAGATTAAATTAAAGACAGTACGGAAGCAGTAGATAAAACTCGACACAAGTAAAAAATGAGATCAAATTAAAAAGTACAAGGGGATGGATAGAACTAAAAACAAGTACAATTGGCAGTACAAATTAAAAAAACATTAGATAAACTAAAAACAGGTGAAAATGAGATTAAATTAAAGACATTACGGAAGCAGTAGATAAAACTCGACACAAGTAAAAATGAGATCAGATTAAAAAGTACAAGGGCGGTGGATAAAGCTAAAAACAAGTGCAATTGGCAGTATATAGATTCTTAACCAAACGTTTAAAAACAGCGGCAGAGGGAAGCATCTAATTCTAGGGTTTGTAGAAACGGATCTATGGGATCGAACGGGTTCCAAAACATTTCGGTTCTCCGAGTCAAATTCAATCTGCGGGCCGAGGTTCTACCGTATTTCCTCCCGCAGGTCGCTGCAGTTTGCGCCGGCGGCTACCGGACCCGCCCGGAAACCGTTCCCCGTCCCGATTTTAGGTGGAAATCAATCGCGGGATGCATTTGCATGCAGGGAACGGCGGCGCTCTAATAACGCCTTATCGCCGCTTTTGTAGAAATGCATTACGGAGGCATCGGCGGCGCATTCCGGACGCCGCTTAATGCATCCTAATGACGCGCACCTCCCCGCGCTCTCCTTGCCCGGAGCTCGGATACCAGGAATAGACCTGCGCTCGTTTATTTTTCCGTTTAATTTTTGTATTTCATTTCGCTCCTCCCCCTCTTTCCGCAGCGACTCGGCTCGTCTCCGCCGCTCCGGCTACTTATTAGCTTTATAAGGCCTATTGTGGGGTTGCCATGACAACATCTGGCATACAGAGAGGGAGGACGCGAACGAGAGAAAGCGCGAGCTCGTATGTATGTGGGTACAGAAGGCAAAGAAGCACGGAATTCAAAGGATGCCAGGGAAAAAGAGAGTGGGTGAGAAAGAGAGAGAGGGAATGTGACATTGCGGGAGACGGAGGAGGGGGTGATGGAACGAGAAATCGGGAAAATAGAATGAGAAGAAAGACTTCAGGGCGGCGGATAGAAAAAGCGAGAAAGCGTGTTTTCCTCTGCGCTCCATCAACAAAAACCTCCCTTCCTTCCTTCCTTCCTTCCTTCCTTCGACTTCTCGTTCCAGCTGTTTATCCTGCGTAAAAGCATCCGACCCGGCGTTTGGCCCTGGAGTCGCCACCTGCGTGGGCGGCCGCTATTTATAAAGCGGCCCATCGCCGCTACTGCCGGCGTGGCTACGGTTTACGTAACGCCGGACGTTGTTGTAATGTCACGCGAAAGTACGGCAATCGTCTTCTGCATTTGCTAATCCTTGGACGTTCCGTGTTTCGGCGACATATTTGCCGTTGTTGGCGGCGAGAGGATCCTCAGGTGGGGGGGGTTTCGCGTCAACTTGAAGACCCCGCGTTGACGAGACGCGTGAATGAGTGGGCGAGTGGTTGCGCGTTCGCGCTCCCGAGCCGCCGTCGCATCCGGACGCTAAACACGATGAAATAGGCTCGAGAAACGGTTTTTGATCAAATATTGAATCAAGCTGCAAACAAGCCGCGGTGCACGAAAGCGCAGGCAAACAAACAGGCGGGCTTTCCGCGTTGCGGCGTTGTAGCGTTGTAGCATTGTAGCGGCAGTCGTGCGTGCTACTCCGCCTTGTTGATATCCCTCATCAGTGTGTTCTCCTGTTATAATGCTTTTTTCAGTAAGCTAGCCCTCATTGCGGCTCCCAAAAAAGTTCAGCGTGAGGTTAAGAAGCCCAGTCGATGTGAAGAAGGAAATAATAGCTAACATTGAGAGCAGTGGTAGTGTTAAAGCTAACCGCTAAGCACAAAACGGCTAAGTCAACCATCTGTACCATCTTGAAGAGCAAAGGTGCGCTGAAGGGGCAACCACATTAATGAAGCAAAGGGATTGTTAGCTTGGATGAATGAAAGCCAGCTTGCTGGAGATAGCGTTAATGTTAGCATTAGCGAGGGTCTCTCCAGATCTCTCCAACCACCTGTACCATCCTGAAGAGCAAAGATGTGCCAACTGTGGCTAAAGGGACGACTACATTAACGGTCTTGAGTCTTAGAAGAAGTAGAAAAGCTATTGTTAGTTTGGATTAATGAAAGCCAGCTTGCTGGAGATAGCATTATTGTTAGCATTAGCGAGGGTTTCATCTGTGAGAAGGCTTTACTTTTGCTGATCCAGTGAAGGAAATGAAGAGTACAAGTGCCGGCAGGAAGAGAAAGAACTTCAGAAATGCAGCAATAGCGAACGTTAGCTTTTATTCCTTTCTGTATTTTGGCCACAAATAAAGAGTTCTGGTGTCGGAGAACGGATCGATGGATTACAATGATTCAACGGGGAAACACTCATCCGGTTCGCCCAACATTTTGGGAGTCCCTGATCAATTCTTCTCTATTTCCTATTTCCGTCACACCTCTTCCTGGTCATTTCTGGAGGCATCTGGAGAAGCGTCTGTTTTCAGAATGATGCCGAAACTCTGCTTCCGCTTTGGTTTGTTTTAGCTACAGATACGGCTGTCGATGCGGACATGAGGTTATAATCCTATGCTATCAGTCTCTCCTTCTCTGCACAGCTTTAGATGATCCAACTCTTCTTTCCCCCTCACCACTTCTTGCCTGGTCATCACTTTATCTGTGCAGCTTTGCCGCTTCCTGTGTTTTCATGGGGCCGGAGGTTGTAGGAATAAAATGCATCGCAGGCGTCGTCGGTGCCTCGGTTTGCCCCTCGGCAACATCTATAAGTACATCTGCTCCGATCGCAGTGATGAAGCCTTTTTCTTCCACGCGGCATCAGAACAAGACTCGCAAAGGAACGGGTGAATAGATCATCAGCGACTCTTCTTCCCTTCAGCCAATCGTCTGCCTCTACCTCACCCTCTCTTCTGTATCCTCTTCTCTCATAACAACTACCTTCCAGTCCTCTTTCTCTTCATCCATAAAGTTCCTCCAACCTCGGTATTCTTCGCTCCAGATCCTCACCATCCGTCTTCTGTCCATGTCCAAACCATATCAGTTTGAACATCTACCTTGTGCTGTTCCTCTTAGGGGACTCATTCCTGATCCTCTTCATCCTCCAAAAGAGAAGCTCCAAATCCACCTTCCTCATCACCACTCCCTGTAGCCTCACCCTTCCACTTGGATCACCTGTATTTTGTCTTGCTGCACCTAACCTTCATTCTTCTACTTTCCGGAACTTCCACCTACCCAGATGTTCCTTCATCTGTTCCTTTGCTCTTGACAGATTCCTGTCTTCCCTCATCTTAACCTAAGAGAGGGCTCAGAGCAGATCCCTGATGGACTCTTACCTCCAGCTTGAACCTCCATGTCACGCCTCACCACTGTCTCACAGCTGTCATACATGTCTTGCACCTCTCTAGCATACTTCTTGCAAACTCCAACAGTGTCTGTCCCTCTAGGTTCCTATTCTGGACACTAAACTTCCCGCACCATCACGTCCCTGGAGATATTCTGCAACCCTCCAACTAACTCCCCTTTGAACTTTCTCCCTCCTCCAACTCACAAACTGTTCCTTTAAGGTCACTTCTACTCCATTTCTCTTCTTTCAATATCATGGTAGCTTGAATCCCTCAAGTTTCTGGACTGGCCACCCCTCCAAAGCGACTTCGTCCACCTTCTCTCTCGGCATGTCAGCTGACTCTTGCTGACTCTTCTGAGCGCGCCTTCTGCCTCTCCTTCCTCGACCCACGGTAGCAAAATACCATCGGTACCCTGAAGAGAACTGATTTGCACCCAATGTTTCCTATAGTTTTCCATACGTCTGGGCATACAGACAACCTTCCTGAGCACACTGAGGACCAACATTAGACGTGCACGCTGTGGCCTCACGCCGGTATCACACCTGGGATCCTAGCAAGCTTCATGGCTTATCAAAAGAATCAAATTACAACAGCAATTTCTTATGTTTACTTTTAACATAACTCACAGGGCCAACTGACAGCATTGATGCATTCATTTTGATGGCAAGGGTTCAGGGTCTGCTCAGGGTCAGATGTTTTTTTTTTTTTTGTGTGTGACAGCTCGTTTTTGTTCTCCCGCAATCATGTACCAATCGCTTTTCCCATCTTGAGTCTTTGTATAATTCCAACAACATTCATATGACTTTTCCGCCGACTGTGTCGTAGTCCAGGTTCCATTTAGTCCATATATTTCCATCGGAAAACTCGCTTACTACTTACTACTAGCTTGGCTGTCGTATCACATTCACTCCCCGCTCGTTTCGCCTCGATAAGGGTTAGCATGTTAGCATTAGCATCACTTGAGTAGCATAACTCCGCCACGCTGTTATTGCGACTGTGTCGTAATCCAGGTTCCATTTATTTCCATCGGAAAACTCGCTTACTACTTTAGCTTCGCTGCCGTATCACATTCACTGCCCGCTCTTTTCGCCACGATAAGGGGTTAGCATGTTAGCATTAGCATCACTTGAGTAGCATAACTCCGCCACGCTGTTATTATTGTTATACAGCGTGTATGGGCAGAGCACGTGCGTGAGTACCGTCAATGCCGTGATTGGCTAGCTTAATTGCATCGTATCGTATGATACGGAAAAAAAAACAGAAAAAAAAAGCTAAATATCTAATTCACTTGGTTTTCTCGTGCAAGGCAGTTAGAGGGAACATTGTTTGCACCGGCGGCGATTGTTGACCCATCCGATGAGAAAGTAGTCGGTCTCGTCATTGTTAGCCTTGTTAGCACAAGTCATTGTTAGCACAGTTTCCACGCCGGTATTTTTTAACAACAACCCCATCCAAGACCTCAAAACCCATCTGAGAGATGGTCCCTAACAAGCGTACCGGATGTCCTCTACCGCGGTTACGTCATCGGCAGCTTTCATTTTGAAAAGACGTTCATAGATTGAGTTTTCGGATACATTCGAATATTCATTTCCGCTAAAATCCTACAAAAAAATGTTGAAACCAGGCGATGTATTTCTCGACGGTTTCCCCTTCCACCTTCCATCAGCACATCCTCCTCGCCGGGAATTCATGTTTCCGCAGAACTGGGGACCTTTTCTGAAGTCCGTTTCCCTCGGAGGTCAGCGATTCTAAAGATTAAAAGCGCCGGGAAAAACCACGGAAACTCCGTTATGGACTGGCTCGGCCTCCTGAATGAGAACATCCGTGAACCTTCACGGCGGGTCGCTGGTCTGCGCTTCCCTTCTGAAGGGGTGGAAGAAGCCAGTTCGAAGAGACGCCTCGTCTTGAAAGCTTGTTTGCGTTTCGGTCGGACCCTCGATCTCGCTTTTCCGCGATCCGTCCATTGTGCGGCCGAGAAAGTCAATCCAAACCGCTCGAAGGGATTTGCGAAATGTCGGAGGATGTTTTTTTTTTTTTTTTTTTTTAAATCCTCTTAGAGCCTTTATTTTGTTTAAAAAAAAAAAAAAAAAATCAATAGAAATGATCCTAACCACCGGTCCTCTAGTTCTTTGGACTTCCCTCCATCTTATTATCCTCCATGTTGGGGCGTTTCGACAACGACTTCTTGTGATTCCTCGACACAACAGAACGAATTATCTGTTGATTTGTGAGCGTCGCGCCGCGTTTTTAGACGCCATCTGCCGCTTTGTTTGTCGTGCCCGTTCGATGCTGATAAATCCTGCGGAATCAGAGGAGCCGTGGAGACCCCGGGCGACCGACGAGTAAATGGTTAATGAGCCACAAATGGCAGAGCATTAGCTTCTAGGTGTGTGTGTGTGTGTGTGTGTGAGTGTGTGTTCATAGGAAACCGTTCAATTATTTCTGTGTCCGTAGCTTGATTTATGCCTTTTCTTTCAAAGATTAGCAAACTTAGAAACTGAAAAAGTCGGTCAACTTGCTCCGTTTCGTCGTAACACACACACACACACACATATTTCTTCAGTCTTGGTATCAGCAAGAATCCCAGACGTTGGGTTTTCAGGTGGATTTGACCAAAATATTCATTCATATTGGGCTTTTCCTGATAGATTTGTATATACTGACATACGTCCATTCACCCTCTCATTCACGCGCCTGACGATTCAGGGTCTCCACTGTGTTTGTGAGGAACCTGGAGAACCTTGAGGAACACCATGCAGAGAACATGGAGGCTACACAGAACGGGACCGTCTTGCGGCGCTAACCGCTAACCGTCTTGCGGCGCTAACCGCTGCCCCACCGTGGCTCCCTCTTTCCCGCTTTCCATTCGGAAGTCAAATTAGGGCGAGAATTTGTGCGCTAGTTTCATTCATGGATGCATCTTTTTTTTTTTTCTAAAAAAAAAAAAAGCTAAAATGGACTCCATACAAACAGAACGTCGGTCGGTCCACTGCCAACAAGTCCAATGTTTGTCCAGGGACTTTCAATCCCTGGACAAACATGGATGCCAGTGGAGTCGTCCTCTGTGTTGAGCTGTTGCGCAAATGTACTCGCTGAAGCTACGTGTGCTAGCGGTGTTACTCCCAGAGAGCCCAAAGAGCTGCAGACTTTACTTCGCTCTCTGTTTACCCGCGAAGACATTAAAGACCAGCTGTTCCGTGGGCCGACATGAAAGGACGCGGCCTCGGGTTCTGCCTGGGACGGAGGTACGTATCGCGAGCGCCGCATCAAACCGGAAACGCCAGCGGGTAATCCAAGTCAGATCGGCCGGGAGGCGGAGAGATTAAAAAGGAAAAACAGTTCGCGGCGTTCCAGTAACCCAGGCCTCAAAATCGGGATCGACACCTCTTTGACACAATCGCGTATCCCTTCGGACGTTTCCGTTCTTTGTGTCGTGTCCAACTTTTACGCCCCCCTCCTCTTCCTCCGTGCCGTCGAGCTAATTAGCCGCGCAGCTCCGTCAGCGCTGGAGGGTTTTGATCACATATTCCGTGCGCTTCTTTCCTGTTGCCTCCTCGGCGCTGAAAATCTTTATCCAAGTAAATGCACCATCACTCCCGTAATGACTTCTTGAGTCAAAGTAGAAACGCTAGAATGCTACCAGCTCCTAACTTTTAGCCTGTGTTTTCCCAGCGAAGGTGAAAGGGGGTTGAGATTTCCGACCGGAAGCGTTCCTCGCCGGTATGCTCGCTCGCATCTCCAGCGCATATGTTCGATGACGCGTCATGTTTATTCATCGGACCCGCCATACGGATCGGCTGGGAGTGGCGCAAGGGGGGTTCAGGGACGGGAAGGATGTCGCCCACGTAGCGCAGGGGGTCACGCAAGGGACAGGCAGAGGCAGTCAAGATCTTTTGGGATCTTGGGGGATCATGGACCAGAAGGAGGTCAACAAGGTAACACAAGGATCCTTCAGCATCTTCTTAGGAAAACTGGCTTTTGAAGCTGTTGAATCGGTAGTCAGGCAAGGGACGGGCGGAGGCAGTCGTCCTGTTTGTGGACTCTGGGGACAAACGCAGGGTTAGCGCTGGAAGAAGGGAGTTTAAATGCACCGGGACAATCGGCAAGAGATAGGAAACTGTACACCCGGGTAAAATATCTAGCAGGGGCGGGGACGAGAGTAACGAACCATAGCAACCATGACATGATGCTCTGACGTTTATTCTTGCAACAACTTCAAACATCCCGTCCTTAGAACTTTGACAAAATGTAAAGCCGAAAAGTCGCAGGACCTGTACTCTTCAGCGGAACCCCGTGTCGAGTCCTTGGTGTTAAAAGCGGTAGATCGTCTGCAAACTCTTTCATATTTATCGTTAAATCTGAGGCGAGGAGGCATAAATGCGAGCATACATGTCCAGTCACTCATGATATTAGCTCGACTGTATCTGTGCGTTGACGCTGTTTGTTTGTTTTTCAAACTGATACGAGTGGATCGTGCATTTTCCTCATCTCCAGCACCGCGATCAGTTTAACTCTCCTTTCTTTTTTTCCCAGTTTTTACCGTCTTTCTCCTCCACTCCCTCCCTCTAAAGATCTCTTTGTACTCTCGTTCAAATCTTCTCTCCTCCTTTGTCTGCTTTTTTTTGGGGGGGCGGCGTGAAAGCGCTGGAGGTAATGGCGATTTATGTTTGAAAGCCCGACACAAAGAAGAACCGCGCTCAGAAGCTAAGACCCATTTCTGAACAACAAAACAGGAAAGAGATGCTTCATTGAAATGCACGGGGGAACTCGTCCCGCCGCTGATCACACTCAATAGCAGTAATGAGGTGGCATATATGAACTGATTGCAGAGGCATCTCCATAAAGCTGCAGTGTAGAATGTGGCAGGGTATTTGTCATGCTACCTATACTCTGCCGCCAATAAAAAAGACCTTTATTTACAAATGATTGCTGTTGATTATAATTAGCCGGGGCTGAACGCTGCTAAATGGACGCCTGTATTTTCTCCTAAGTAAATGCGGTGAATAAATTATGGATGAACCAGCACTGAGGGCGTAAAGGAGTCTATATATATGTCGTGAATTTTCACTGCAAATTTGTATGTATCTCTACGGCGCTGCGGAGTTACGGCGAGAACACGTTGGCGTTGTTTGCTAGTTTGCAGAAGACGATTGACGGCAAAATGCTTGCAAAGAGTTAGCGGTTAGCGCCTCACGCCAGGAAGGTTCCCGGTTGGATTCCCACCTGGCGGGGGGCAACTCAATGCTAGGTTAGAGCGATGCTAGGCTACCAAAACGGCGGGATTTGAGACATTTTCTTGGCTGGAGTGACAGAGATGGTAAAAGATTTGAAATTCGGAGTACGAGCCAACTGCTGCTGGGCAGGTGGTTAGCGCCTCCGCTACCTTTCCCAACTTTCTGTGTGGAGGCTCCATGTTCTCCCCATGGGGTTCCTCAGGGTTCTCCAAGTTCCTCCAACGGTCCAAACACATGCAGGAAGTTCACTGGAGA
This sequence comes from Fistularia commersonii, assembly GCF_037954325.1. NCBI lineage: Eukaryota > Metazoa > Chordata > Actinopteri > Syngnathiformes > Fistulariidae > Fistularia > Fistularia commersonii. The sequence continues at coordinate 2,520,098 of NC_141288.1, forward strand.
CCCCGTGTTGACCAGATGTGAAAGGTGGGCTGAACGGTCTACTTTTGATCAAATTTTGAATTTTGCTGCAAACAAACAAACAAACTCATGTATTTTCCGCATCGTAGCGCCTTGTTGACATCCTTCATCCTCGTATTCACCGGGGGCGGCAAACATTTTCACCGATAGCCACATTAGCATCATGAACTTTCGTGAACCCTTTCTTTTTATTTCTTCTTTATTTTTCTTTTTTTTTTATTTCTATTTTAATTCTTGGACAATTTGTTGTTTTTCTGCAAGGTTAACTTTAGCATCTTTAGCTCCGTGTTTGGACGTAGATCGTACAACCAACGTTGCCTTCATAACACAAAAGACACACCTTTTTTTTTTTCCTCCTTGAAGCACAAACATGTATTTGTTTTCCCGTTTTTCTTGAAAAAAAAACCTTCCGTCTGCAACTTTTCTCTTCCTGGACATTTAGGGATCGTTTGTATTCCACTTTTTGAAAATGATGGGAATTGTTGGTTGGGGTCGTCTGGTTTTTGGTGGGCTGTCGAAACCTAAAATCCGATTCTATTCTAGAATTTTATGTATATCAGCAATTGAGATATGGCTGTTTACACACACACACACACACACACACACACACATATTCAACGTATATGAGGACAAACATTATGAATCAGTGAGTATCATCTACACACACACACACATGTGCCAGACAACACACACCAAAACATTCAAATGGAATTTCAGTTGACGCCGGCGGCAGACCGCGTTCACACTTCGGGAGAAAAAGGGTTACCGTGGGAGACAAAGCCAGTTGCCGTGGCGATACGGCCGGCGTACCGCAGCCGGGGAGGAAAGTGTGTGTCGTCCACGTGCGAGGACTCGTTACTTCTCGTCAGACGGAGCCGTGGGCGTGACGGAAGCCAGCGGCCCGGCCGAAGCGACGCACGGAAAGGGAAGGAACCGTCTCATCTGGCAAAGCCCCGGACGTAAATAAGGATAAATAATGTTCATGATATCGTTTTAAATCGGGGCACAGCCGGCCCTTTCTGCTCGTCAAGCCGATAATTCACATTTTGTTTTCCGTCCGACTGTTTGCGAGGAGTTGTATGTATAAAAAATTCCCCAGTGCGGCCAAACCTCCTAATGTGTGAATAACGGTAGCAAGTATTTAAAGTCATCTGGATTAATTAATAAATATGATTTTATTTTACCACATGACACCTCTAACTTTTATTTTTAGTTTGAAACGCATTGTGTTGAGAATTCTCCAAAACCTGAATCCCAAAAGTTTTTTTTTCAAAATGCAAATTCACATTAAACTTTATGACACTGAAAGAAAAAAAAATTTTTTTTTTCCCCTTACCTCCCTGGAGCATCTGCTCAAAGTCATTCATTATTCATTCGTTCATTATCCAAAACAGCTCGATCTGCACAAGGTGGAGCTTTTCCCTTCTCTGGTTGGCCGAAAGACGGGGTTCACTCACGACCATTCACTCACTCATCGCACATCATATAGAGTCATGCGCGTTCCATATCGAGCATACAAGTTTCGCCCCCTCATTCAAACATCACACAGATGTACAACCATTCACATGTTTGGACAATTAAGGGAACCTCCTGCTTGTGTTTGGACTGTGGGAGGAACCAGGAGAACCACGAGGAACCCCTTGGGGAGAACATGGGGACTCCGCACTGAGAGGCCCCCCTGTGGGAATCCAACTGGGAAGCTTCTTGGTGTGAGGCGGAGGCGCTAACTGCCGCGCCTCAGGTAGCAGTCGGTTGTCAAACTGTACCTCAGAATTTCAAATCGTTTACCATCACTGTCACTCCAGCCGGGAAATGTCTCATATCCCGGCGCTTGGGTAGCGTAGCATCGCTCTAACCTAGCATTAGCGCAGCGCCGGGCAGACACAGCAACCCGCGGCCGCCGCTCTCGGAGGAGACGGAGTCTGGCCTTTAATCTCCGGGATGATGGACACCTCAGATATTACACCGAAGTTTTTTTTTCTTTTTTAATAACAGTCGGTTCGCCTCCGGGGGAGATGTAGCGATGTGCTCGTCGTGATCGGATTCTCTGATAAACACACGGGTGATGCACACACACATTAACAGGACCTTTTGTGACAGCTATTCTCGGTGTTCGGACCCTCTGATTGGTTGAAACGGTGTAGGACGGCGTCCTTTACACGAGGAAAGGAAACCGATATCTAGATTTTATTTATTCCGACGTGTATCGAGGCACCGAACTCAAGTCGAGTTACTTTCAATTCAAACTCTGCTGTTATGCGATGACTGGTCTCCCTCGGCAACCATTCACTCGGTCATTCACGCGTCACACGGAGACGTTCAAGAATTCACCCTCCCGTTCACGCGACTTATCAAGACAGTCAATCTGGATCCGGCTCGGTGCTCTTGAAGTCACTGGCCGGCGCACATTTCAACTCGTTTTAGGTTTTTCCATGTGTTTAGTTTGTTATTTTAACCTTCATTTATTTAACCTTGATGGTCTCGTCCCATTCGCATCCCGCTAATTTTTGCTAATTTTTTAGCGCTAATGTTACTCTATTTATGTTCCTTTTTGTTGTCGTTTGTTTGGTTGGCTATTTTCACCCTTGCTGTTTTTTTTTTTTCCCATTCTGTTATCCATTGTTGTTGTTCTTGTCGCTGCTGTTCATTTATTTGCGGATGTCTTTTGCTATCTTCTAATTGTCTCTCTTTATATTTATATTCATATTTATGGATAGGATTTCTCCTATGGGGATCAATAAAGTGTATCTTTTCTTACCCCCTGCGCCCTCCAATTGCCCTTTTGGGGCATTTGAAAAACTTTCTCTGACTGACATACAGAGATGTACAACTATTCACTCTTTCTTGCAAAAGTCATAGAGCATCTTATTCACTCTCTCACTTGAAGCTAGGAAGTTGAAACATAAACATAACATTCTTGTCAAAAACCTCTTGAATTCCTTGAAGATGTTTCACACTTCATCCAAGAGCGTTCTCCAAGACCCGGATGACTGAGAACCTCCACTGACATCAACATAAAAGAAGATTTCTCTCCAGAAAATGGAACAGCTCCTCTTCAACTTTCTCAGCCAGAATGAACTCTCCTTCTGATTGGTCCATATTTGACCATCGTGACTCCGTTTATATTTCTGATGTATCATTTATCTTATATTTGTCTGCAGAAGTTAAAGGTTTTAACACCTTAGTTTCACATTTGGTCCCCTACCGTTGTCCTCCAGGCAGATTGCCTGTGTGTGTGTGTGTGTGTGTGTGTGTGTGTGTGTGTGTGTGTGTGTGTGTGTGCGCAGCGTGGCGCTGAATCACCAGTCAGCTGTCCTGACCGCCTTTCTTTTGGAGGCATTCCAAAAAAAAAATGCGAAGAAGCTGACCCAGTATCAGAGGAGCCATACAAGTCCTGTACCTGAGGGGGCTGCTTTGTGAAATACCCGGGATGTTTGTTTTGAGATAAACAACTCCACCAGATCAGTGTCTGGACTGAGACTCGACATGTCAGAACTTGTTTTTTGTGTGTTTGTCAGTGTGTTCGCATACATACGCGGGCTGGGTTTGTAGTCGCGCAGCGAAAATGCTCACGTGCAGACGCCCGGGCACCGTTCCCACTTTTGACTCTTCGGCATTCTCTTCGGCGCAACGAGCGTTGAATTGGATTTACCGCTAGTCGCGCCCAGACGGAAAGCGTGGGGACGTCCTGAGAGCGCCTCGGGATTCCAGGTGAGGAATGCGACACAAACCAGGACTTGGTGTTGGAGGGTGACTTGGACCTTCTTGCCCCCCTTAGCCTCAAAATTTGGGGCAATTGAGGACGATGGATTATATTATGAGTTGTAATCTGATGTAAGGGTCTGTGGGGGTTCTCAGTCATCCAGGTCCCAGGCAGTTCTTGTCAACTGGACTTGATTTTCTCTTCTCTTGAAGAGGTTTCTTTAGTTCGAATGGACAGCGCAGAGTTTTTCGAATTAAGGGACAGTCGAAGTTACAATGGTTTGTTTTGCAAATGGGAGGGTTGTGCCAAGGTACAAGTTTGGCCAGAGAAGACAGAAGTCAAAGAAGCCATCTTTGTCAAAATGGAAATACCGTCTCAGAACAGAGGAGGGGGCTCAGGCGCAACCTTTCGCCCAAATCACAGACAGAGCCCATCTGCACCCTCCAAACCACCCAGGAAGATCCAACACCGGAACCAGACCCCGGTGACAACCGCCCACAACCGTCCATGTGATCCAACGGGTTTCTCTTTACAAGAAGTTTGGCTGCACCTTTTCTGGATTTGAATCCAGAAACTGAAGATGTACCTTTGTTCCCTCCTAAGGACATCCCCATTTGCACCACAACCACCTTCGACTTAGTGTTTCCCAACCTTTTTCGAGCCACGGCACATATTTTAAATTAGAAAAATCACATGGCACACCAGCAAATAAACATGTCAAAATTTTTTTTAATGAAGTAGAATGAAACTGTAGTCTTGGGCTATTTCTTTAGCATTTCTTCCCCGATGGTTTTGCAGACAGGTAGCATGAACGTCTCTGCCAAGGTCTGTTGCTGTTTGGCTTTAGCAATGAGTTTAGCAACCTTGTCGCTAGCTTTCAGCGCTTTCTCACCGGTCTCGTGGTTTAGTTTGGAGATGCCGTTCAAGTTTACTTGGAACCACGGCACCGTTCAACAACCTTTCCCCGAACACCAGGCGGAGCAGCATCAGCTCAGTTGGCTCCCCAGTAAAAGTGAATCCAAACGCACTCTAACTTTCATTGTATTGTCTTGCACTTGTATTGTCAAAGACACGTTATTTGCGACAACTAAATCATTTTTGGACCAATCAGGTGAAAGTAGGCTTTTTTGCCACGGCACACCCGATGATCTCGCACGGCATACAAATGCGTGGTTGGGTAGCACTGGTCTACACAACTCCTCTGCCATTTGCATAACAAGCTATCGCTACTTTGACCCCCGACCCCGGCGGTTATATTCAGAAACTCCCGTCCAGTTGTTGTATAAGAAAATTTTGACAAAAATCCAATGTAGGCTCCGTTGGTAGATCAGGCCGCCGCTCCAAACTGATGGTCGGAGCTCCTCCTCCAGCCTTGATGCCAAAGAGTCCTCAGATGAGAAGCTGCGCCCCTGGTTACTCCCAATAGCACGGTTAGCGCTGTGGTCGTTTGAATGGGTGAATCATCTTGACGTTGTCGGGCCGAATCCAAGTTAATCTGATATACCGTGTTTTGCGCACTATAAGGCGCGCTGCATTATAAGGCGCATCGTAAAACATACGACATATAAAGCAAAACAGAACAGTTAAGTCGAACTTTATTCAACTCATTAAATAACCGACTGTTCGATTTTGTCCTCTAACGTCGGCCATCTCGTTTTGTTCCCTGTTTGGTCTTCTTTACTTGGCGCACTTCATCCGCTTGCTTCCTCCACTTCCGTACCGTTGATTCATCAGTGATGAATTCTTTGGCGGCTTCTCTATTCCCATCATCTACTGCCAGACCGATGGCCTTGAGTTTGAATAATAATATTCTCTTGAAGGACGGTACGTAACGTTGTTACAGAAAGTGTCGGAGGTAAGCGTACTACGCACTGCTCTCTGATTGGTTTATCGTTTCCATTGATAGCGGACAACTGAATGGGGACGACAATCGATCAAGCGGAGCGGCTTCGTCGCTCACCGAAGTCGCAGTGAAACATTTCGACGTACATTTGTAAGGCGCGACGATGATTTTTGAGAAAATGTACGAATTTTATAGTGCGAAAAATACGGTAATCTTCCAAATTCCCTGCGTCCGCCGGTGTATCTAACTCCCACCTGTTAGACTTGCCCTGAAAGCACGCCGGCGGCGGCGCTTACTGTTGTCATGGAGACCGACAGGCTTACCTGTCGCCGGGGTCTTTATGAAGGGCTTATTAAGGGCCAAGAAAAGAAACGTCAAGTCGGGCTGAGAGGAGCAACTCGCCGAGAGCTGAGCATACCGGTGTCGCTCCCTGAAAGAGAGCCGGTAGATTTAACTTAATGACGCCTCCGAGCCGAAACGGAGTCGATATCACGCCGTTAAATTTTGCAGCCGAATGGCGGAGAGGCAATAAGTTTTTTTTTTTTTGTTTTTTGTTTTTTTTTGCCACTTTTGTCCTGTTTACCCCGTAAAACGCTGAGAATTAGTCATTCGCTGAAGTGGCTCGCGCTCGCGTGAGGAGAAAATTGACAGTTTCTGTCCGCACACTTCAGGATGAGTCACATCGCTCATCCCTCATTACCTGGAGGTAGTTAATGTGCTCGCCGCTGAGAGGCCAAACAGACGCCACGGTTGATGTATGTGAACACAGCAATTGCTTGGAGTTCGCGTTCAGTCAAGGGACCATTTTTAATAGTTGTTTTCCCACTGTGGGAACTTTTTACTTCTTCTTGTCCGTTTAGTCATGCATTCAGACAGCTTAGGAACCAGAGACCTCGGTTCAGTTTAGCTCCGAGGCAGGGTATGTATACCCTTCCATAGGAACTTGTATGACGGAGGTGCTCGGTGGAGCTCACAAGCTACGCTCATTAGCCGTGCCGCTTGTAAAAACTATTGCAGCCACTGGTTTTCTTGAGGTCAAAATGGACAGAACCGGCAAAAAATGGAGCCGCAAAGAGGGAAAGGCTAATGCTAATATATAGCATGTGAAGTCGCTCTCACTCTGTGGGAACTCTTTGCGGTTTCTAGAACCTTTTCAGGAAGGAGTTTCTTGGTGTATCCTGACGGCAGAGGGACCGAGGACGATGGTCTTACCTGATACTTCTTGTGGACCGCCATTTTTACAGGACGATGCTAGGCGCTGTAACTTGCACCAGAAGCTTCACGCTCACAAACAAACTCTTGAAGAAGAAGAAGAGTTGGACAACAACTCCCTGGGCTGCTTCGCCCTATGAAGAACCCCGTTAGCCGTTAGCTAACTCCGGACTCATTTTGGCCAAAAATCTCGACCTTTGGACCTCTTTGTCGCTCCATTTCTCGCCGTTTCTGTCCATTTTTCTCAGGAAAACATCCGACCAGTGTAGTCTACAAGAAGTATTCGCTAACCGCCGTGGTATAGGAGTTCCCAAATCACCAAGTACCCATGAGTTCCTACGGAGCCATAAGAAGACCCTGCCTCGGAGTAGGAGTTAAGAAGGATCTAGGAACCGAGGTCCGTGGTCTGCTGTCCGAGTGGTTCCTGGAAAGGTTCTAGGAGCTGCAAAAAGTTCCTGCATTCTGACAGGAACTAGCGTAGCACGTAGCTCTCACACCAATCACACCATGCAGGCTGAAAGTGGTAACGTATCTCTCACATCCCATCATGAACGAGCCCGCGGATCAATCTGCCGCATTGATTTACTGTCCTCTACCGTGGCCGGGGGGGGTTTCGACAAACAACGAAGCCCAAAACACACAAACAATAAGATAATTTAATGATTATTATTCTTATTTATCGTCGGTCAAATATGGATTTGCGGCTACAACGATCCCTGCGAAATCGCTGATAACACGGCGCGTTGTATGGAAATGAAGGCGAGCCGTTGTTCAAGCGCCGTGCACGATCTCTCACACACACACACACACACACACACACACACACACACACATGTCTACAATTACGTCGGCTCTCTGCAAAAATTCAAAAGACGCTTCCGCCGGCGTCCCTTTCACTTCAGCGCACACAGACAGTGAGCCGCAGCCTGAAAGCATCCCTTCCAAAATAAAAGAAGCCCGGTCAATGGTGTGAGTGTGTGTCTGCCCAATGAGTTCACGCTCACATGCACAGGTTAACACACACACACACACTCGTACCCAGACGGCGAGGGAGTGTAAAATCCAAGTCAGGAGTTTCCTTTATTTCTCCCCGGAGAAACAAACAGGCCGGACGTTCGCAAGAGAAGATCCTGGTTACTAAAGGTGTCTCTTCTATCCTGGAGTTTAAGCTTTCAGGTTAATTTGTGTTTGTGTTTTCAGACGACGGGCCGTACCGGCGAGAGCCGCCGCCGCCGCCGCCGCCGACTTCGGCCGCGCCGCCTGAGGATCGCAGGAAGAGCCACATCCCTGAGGAGTTCGCGGGCCTCCTACATGGATCCTCCCCGGCTTACGAGAACCCCGACACGCCTTACCATCTGTACAGCCCCAAACCCCGCAAGCACGCCGGCGCCGACGGCCAGAGCGGCCTGCTGCGGACGCCGGAGTTCAGCATTGTGATCGGAGGCGGCCAAGCTCAGGTCCGCGTGTCCCAGACGAACGCCGCCGACTCGCAGAAGCCCCAGGTGGTCTACCGGACTGTGTTTCACACCAAGGTCAACCAGGACCGGGTCCAAAGCGACCCCCGGCGCGGCTGGTCGACGCTGGACCGACCCCCGTCCTGCACGCCGGCCTCCGCCCACAACGGAGAGAGTCAAACGGGGAGCGCGGTCAAGGACGGCTACGAGGAGAGGGCTTGCACTCTGGGCAGGATGAGGTCGATGCCTCGCAGCGTGCTGGACCTGCAGCTCTCCAAGTCCATGTCCAAGTCCGATTCCAATCTGGTGGCGGTGTCACCCATACAGGTAGGTCCGCGTTCAAGGCCTCCTAGTGACTCCAGAGAGGTCGGTCTTGTTAGCTCTTGTTAGCTCCCGGCTAAACAAGTAGATGGCGCGGGACGGAGATGTACGTCGACTTGACTCGAGGTGTCCTCGGCACTGAAGGAACCTCCGCGGACCTCGGTTCCCGGAACAGTTTTAGCTCCGGGCTCTTTTAACGGTTCCATGTGCTTGGTGATTGTTGGAATTCCTAAGCCTCGCCCCACGAGCAGATGCTTCCCGGCCGTTTTCTTGCGACAAGAAGGACAGAACCAGAGAAAAATGTCAAAGAGGTCTGAGCTTTTCTTGCCCGCAAGAGGAACTTTTGTCCAAAATGAGTCCGGAGTTAGCTAACGGCTAGCTCTAGAAGATAGATAGTCCATGAACACAGTGGTAGCTTCCACCTTCATGCTGTCCGTGTTGACTTCCTCTTCTTCTCCTCTGGTGGTTTGTTTGTTAGCGTGGAGCCGAAGGTGCGGGTCACGGCGGCCCAGAAAAAGTTTAAGGCGCAGCCGCTACCGCGGTCCCTTACTGCCCGCGAGTTATTAGCAAAAACTAGCTCCCCTGGTGGAGGCTGTTTCCTGGAACTACATTTGCAGCTGGACGGTTTTTCGAAAATGTCGATCATTTCGCTTTGCAAATCGCGGCCCCTTTTCCTTCCAACCGTCCTGGTTTCAAGAACAGAACCGGCATCTTTATGTTGAATTATAGAGGAGAAGCGAAGCCTCGGCACACTTCTGCTTGGGACGTCTCATGAAAGTTGCAGGAGAAGTTTCCGGTTGTAGAAGCGTTAGCGCCACACCGCATATCCATTTCAGGCGGCGGCGATTTTGTCGCGTACCGCTGTGGAACATCAGGAACAATTGGAAAGCAGCCCGATCTGGGTCACAGTGTTCCCCGCTGCGCCGGAGAGGAGGTTTCTTTAACGCACCGCGGATAAAATCCAACTCCGCGATGCCGGAAGGACGCGGTGGTTCCGCGAGCGCTCACCATCCGGTCACGCCTGACCCCGTTTTCATGTTTTCTGCAGGAGGAGCACAGCTGGGGGTCTGGACCTCGGGGCCAAGGGCCCGGGAGCCCCGGGCCGGGAGAGGGCAGCAGCCCGGGGGGGAGGCTGGAGAGGACCCCCTCTTTCACGGCCGAGTGGGAAGAGGTAAGACCCTTTTGTGAAGACCTCTTTGCGGAGTCTCCATGTTCTCCCCGTATCTGCATGGGGTTCCTCACTCCGTCCAAACACATGCAGGAGGTTCATGGGAGACCCTTCACTGCCCACACATGTAAATGACAGGGTGAGTGGTTGGAGGTCTACATATGATGAATGTATGACTGAGTGAATCAGTGTGTGAATGAGTGGTTTTGAGTCTATATGACATGTAAGTGAAAGCGTGAACGGTTGTATGAACGCGTGATCGAATGGTTGTATGTCTCTATAAATGTATGAATGGGTGAACGAATAGTCGTGTGCCTCTATGACGGGTGAATCCGAGAGCGAATTGTTTCGTCTCTCTATGACATGTGAATGAGAGGCTGAATTGGTCCATTTGTCCCTTGATGACGTGTGAATGAGAGGCTGAATTGGTTCATTTGTCCCTGGATGACGTGTGAATGAATGGATGAATGGTCATATGTCTCTTTCTAAAGGGTGAATCTGAATTGTTTCGTCTCGATGAGGTGTGAATGAGAGGCTGAATTGGTCCATTTGTCCCTCCATGACGTGTGAATGAATGGATGTCTCTTTCTAAAGGGTGAATCTCTTGGATGTTTCTAAAAATGTATGAATGAGTGAATGAATAGTTGAATATACGACTTCTTCTGTGGCCCTGCGATCGGTCCAGGTTGAACCCCGCCTTTCGCCCGATGAAAGCTGCTGTCGATTTCACCCCCGACTGCTAGCGGTCCAGGATAAGCGATACAGATAACGAATAAATTCTCCCGTTTCCCCGCCGTGATATATCGGAAAATGAAAACCGGTGTGATTTGGAGCGGGAGCTCCAGCAGGGGCCCGGCAGAGGGCCGCTTCAACAACCTCCCCTCGCCCGGCTATTCCGATGTAGCCGGAAACCCGACCGCTAATTTAACATGCTCTCGCATTGATTTTCCCTCCGCATCCGACATGCGGCCGCAGGGAGGGCCAGATATCTGAGAGAAAGGGTTTTTTTTATTCTAGAAGGTGGAGCACGGCGAGGTCGAGGTTTTGATGGGTGTTTATTTTTTTACTAGCGGTGTGTTTACGCCCGGGGCGTCGTCTGAATTGAACGTACCGACGCGGTTGCGCCGTCGGGACGCCACCGTGGGATCGCGACCCTTCGTACGCGAGCCGGGTCGCAGTCGAGCTAGTTTGATCAACGCTCGCCGCCCTGTGATGAACTGAAATCCAATAATGTGCAATAAACATGCTAACACTGGGAATTTCTGCTTAGCGAAGTAAACCTAGCGGTTCATTGGGTTGAGCTGTCGCTTGATTGGTCGACAGATGTCCTGATTTCAGACGTAAACAAACAGCTACACCTGTTTAGCGCTTCACACCACGAAGGACGTGCAGGTAGTTGGGAAAAATTTGGGAAAATTGCGGAAGAAGATGGAGGGATGGATGGATCTCATGCAACCCCTCGCTACTTTATTCGGTTCTTGTGATTAATCATAGTTTAAGTATTTGACTTTTTTTACGTGCTAAAATAGCTGTATTCTAGCTTAGGAAGGAAAAAAAACAGTAAAAATGGTCGGAATTTTTTTTAAAATTTTTTTGTAATTCGGTTTTTGTGATTTATCATTGTTTAACCTTTTTTTTGCAGTATTTGACTTTTTTTTCGTACTAAAATAGTCATATTCTAGCTTTAGAAGCAAAAAAAAAAAAAAACACAGTAAAATTAATCGTAAAATTTTGCGATTTTTTTTTTTTTGTAATTCAGTTTGTGCGAATTATCATTGTTTAACCTTTATTTTGCAGTATCTGACTTTTTTTTCATGCTAAAATAGCCATATTCTAGCTTAGGAAGGGGAAAAAACAGTAAAAATAATCGTCAAATTAAATAAAAATTCATTTTATAAAATAAATTAGATAAAAATTCATTTCATAAAATAAATTAAATACAAGATCTTCTTTGCTGGCATGCAATTTTGGAGGATACGGCTTCTCCTGACATGGGTGGCTTAATAGACCGCCATTCGGATCCGTCGACAGACGAGGACCTCAGAGATGATGAAGTCTGCCAGCGAGGAAGAGGAAAAGAGGTGAGAAGAAGAAGAAGAAGAAAAAAATCGAAGCTCGAACGACTTGCAGCGATGACAAGATTGGGAAGATGATAAGGTTCGCTCTTGTAACTTGATCGACGGAGCCGCGGCACTTTATTTTCACAAGGAGTTTCGTGAAAAGGGTTCGTTGAGGGTTAATTTATCTGTAAGAAAATTATCACGTCGCTACTTTGCGGAAATTCACTTGGGTCTTGGAACGCAACTTCCAGGATAAGTGATGGTCCACTTCTACGAAAGAGGCGTCGGTTGCCACGGCGATGCCCCCCGACGACCTCTGGCGGTACTACTTTATTTACGGTGTGACGCAAGCTCGCCGAAAATGTACTAAATTACGCCGGAAATGGGAATCCCGCTACCAGCTGCACAAAAAAACAAACAAAAAAAAAAAAACTTAAAAGTCATTTCTTGCGTTGCGTGTAAACCAGCATTAGCTACTCAAAATTAGCTCAGATCGGAAGAAAAGCGATGTAAACATGCTCGCCGCCGCTTTTTGGACTTGAACGCATCCGTGGCACCATCGCGCCCGAAATGAACCGCACGGTTTCTGAAATAACGTGTTCATTCGCGCGCCACTCCGCATTAGCATACATATCTTCATTAGCATGGCGTTGCATCTCTTGCATAACTTGCTGATGGTGATGAATCACCGTATGGAATTTGCCAGGATTCCCAGCAATTAAGGTGACCTTTCCTGTTTAATTGCATGCCGCGGGTCAACCAGATAAGAACGCTCGGGGGAAAATGGCGAGCGATGCACCGTGATTTCGCAGTTGCGCTATTTGCGGCGCGCGCAGGGGGAACCGAAGGAGTTGCGTTATTAGCAAAAAAAAAAAAAAAAAAAAAAAGGAAAAGTCCCTTTGCAAACCCGTGACGTGCCGGGATTTACAAACTCATTAGTATTGATGTTACAAAAAGAGATTTTCTTGTAAATCTGAGCTTTTATCCGGTTCCACCTTTAAAGCTGCTGAGCGCTCCACGTTCCAGATGCAGCTCCGGTCCGTCATTCCTGACGTTCTGACGGCGTTGCAAAATACCGAAATGATGGCGCCGAGATAGCGGACAGAAACTGGGACGGGTTGAAGCGAAGCTCAGCCGGAGAGCAAATCCATACGGACGAGTTAGAAACATGTTTTCGAGAATTTAAGGACGGCGTGTGAGATGTTTTCTCAAGGTTTGCGATCATTTGGAAATTCACTTTTACGCTTGTCCGGCTCGAAAGTTGGTGGTGGAGCAAATGTGAAATAAGAGAATTATGAGATTGAAAAAAAAACAGTAAAACTAATCGTAAAATTTTGCAGATTTTTTTGGAAATTCGGTTCTTGCGATTTATCGTTGTTTAACCTTTTTTTTTTTTTTTTTCCAGTGTTTGACTTTTGTTTTCGTGCTAAAATAGCCATATTCTAGTTTAAGAAGAAAAAAAGAGAAAAAATAATCAGAAAATTTGGGGGATTTTTTTTGTAATTCGGTTCTTGTGATTTTTCATCGTTTACCTTATTTTGCAGTACTTGGCTTCTTTTCCTGCTACATTAGCCACATTATAGCTTGAGAAGAAAACGAACAGTAAAAATAAATGTAAAATTTTTTGCAGAGTTTTTTTTGGAATTCGGTTCTTGCGATTTATCGTTGTTTAACCTTTTTTTTTTCAGTGTTTGACTTTTGTTTTTGTGTTAAAATAGCCATATTTTAGCTTAAGAAGAAAAAAAAACAGTAAAAACAACCCAAAAATTTTGCAGATTTTTTTTTTTGTAATTTGGTTCTTGCGATTTTATTGTTGTTACCCTGTTTTTTGCAGTACTTAACTTTTAATAGCCATATTCTAGCTAAAGAAGGAAAAAACATTAAAGATAACCTGAAAATTTTGCGGTTTTCCTTTTTGTAATTCGGTTCTTGTGATTTATCGTTGTTTAACCTTTTTGTTAACCTTGATGTCGCGGATACGTCCCAATCTAATGCCGTCAATTCACGTGTGACACGATCAACATGGATTGTGGGAAATGTAGTTTATGGTCAACGCAGAAATTCAACTTATTTATTTCAAAACAACCAGAGCTTTTAAGACGTTAGCGGGCCGCAGAAAATGACGCGGCGAGCCACGTTCGGCCCGCGGGCCTGGAGTTTGACACCCACGACGTCTAGAATTCTACTTTATTTACGGTGTGACGCAAGCTCCCCGAAAATGTCCTAAATTACGCCGAAATGGGAATCCCGCTACCAGCTGCACAAAAAAAAAAAAAACAACTTAAAAGTCGTTTCTTGCGTTAGCGCGCAAACCGGCATTAGCGCCGGGATGCTAATGCCGGTTCGGTTGTGTCGCTATTCCAGACCGCAGGAACGCATCCGTGGAAAAGGGGAACGTTAGAATTAAAAGTGAAATCGGGGCGATCCTGGTGCAAAGAGGGGGCGTCAATGGTGACGAGGGGAAGAAACTGATTTTGTGGGGTAGTTTCGGTCGATCCCAGCTTCTCCGCAGAACGCATGATGGAGGTGTAGAAGTGCGACGTCATCATCTTTGGAAGGTTAAACTTCTTGAACTGCCTCAGGAGGAACATCCTCTGCTGCGCTTTGCTTGCGAAGGAGCTGAAGTTCAGCTCCCACCGGAGGTCCTGAGGGAAACCGCAAAGACCGCTGGCTCGCACTCAAGCTCCTGCATGGGTTTGGACTCAGGAGGAACCTCAAGGAGACACATGGAGAACGTTCTTCTAACGCCATTCCTTTTTTTTTTTTTTTGTTCAGATCGACAAGATCATGAGCTCCATCGGGGCGGGAATCTGCAGCGGGCTGGACATTAAGGAGAAAACATCAGGTGAGAACGTCCACCACCAGGAGATGTTCTGGAGGTGAATGGAGAGCCTCTAGAAAGTTTAAGATGTTTTCTCAAATTCTGCGATTGTTTGGAATTCACTTTTACGCTTGTCCTGCTCACGTGTTGGTGGCGAAGCAATCATAATGTAAAATAAATATAAAATAGGAAAACTGTAAAAATAGCCATATTCTAGCTTTGGAGGAAAAAAGAACAGTAAAATAACCAGAAAATTTTGCGGAATTTTTGTTTTGATTCGGTTCTTGCAATTTATTGTTGTTTTCAACTTTTTTTTGTGCAGCATTTGACTTTTTTTCTTGCTTAAATAGCTACATTCTAGCTTAAGAAGAAAAAAAAATTAGTAAAATAACCGGAAAATTTTGCGGATTTTTTTTTTTTTTTTTTTTTTGTGATTCGGTTCTTGCGATTTATTGGTGTTTGACCTTTTCTGTTTTTTTTTCTTTTTTGCAGTATTTGACCTTTTCTTGCTAAAATAGCCTTTTTCTAGCTTAGGGAGAAAAAAGTAAAAATAATCATAAAATTTTGCAGATTTTTTTTTTGTAATTAGGTTTCTCGTGACTTATCGTTGTTTAACCTTTTTTTTTGCAATATTTAACTTTTTTTTCATGCTAAAATAGCCATATTCTAGCTCAAGAAGAAAAGTAAACGTAAAATAACCAGAAAATTTTGCTGATTTTTTCTGTCTTTCCGTTTTTGCGATTTATCATTGTTTAACTTTTTTTTTTGCAGCATTTGACTTTTTATGTGCTAAAATAGCCATGTTCTAGCTTCAGAGGGAAAAAATCAGTAAAATAATCAGGAAATTTTGCAGATTTTGTTTTGTAATTCAGTTCTTGCAATTTATCGTTGTTTAACCGTTTTTTTTTTTTACGCAGTATTTGAAACAGTAAAATAACCGGAAAATTTTTGAGTTTTTTTTTGTAATTTTGTTCTTGTAATATATCATTGTTCAACCTTTTTTTTTTGCAATATTTGACTTTTTTTTCGTGCTAAAATAGCCATGTTCTAGCTAAATGGGAAAAAAAACAGAAAAATAATCTGAAAATTTTGCGTTTTTTTTTTTTTTTTTGCAATTCAGTTCTTGCAATTTATCGTTGTTTAACCTTCTTTTTTTTGCAGTATTTGAAACAGTAAAATAACCGGAAAATTTTTGAGGATTTTTTTTTTTTGTAATTTTGTTCTTGTAATATATCATTGTTCAGCCCTTTTTTTTTTTCGCAGTATTTGAGTTTTTTTTATTTGAAACAGTAAAATAACCGGAAAATTTTTGAGGATTTTTTTTTTTTTTGTAATTTTGCTCTTGTAATATATCATTGTTCAACCTTTTTTTTTTTTTTTTTGCAGTATTTTACTTTTTTTTTTCATGCTAAAATCGCCATATTCTAGTTTAACATAAGATAAACTTCAGAATATCCGATGATCCCGGGGAAAGAAATTTAAATGTCAATCATCGAATTGAACGGAAGCCCTCCACACGTTCACGTCCGTCTGGAGCTCCTCAGGTGGAAGCCTTGAAGCTCCACGAGCGAACGTTAACGCGATAAATAAATTTAAGCAGCTCCTTCCAGGGGTTCTCCTCTCCTGGCGAGACGGATTTCCCGCCTTTCGTCCGAGGCGTCGACGCGCGTTTCAAAAACGAGCCGTCAACTTTGACCGAATCACTGGAGACGCTCCCACGGACCTCCTCCCTCCCGGTTCAACTTCGTCCTCCTCGCCGTGCACATCACACACACACACACACACACACAGTCGCGGGAATATATACCTACAGACGCATTGGTGGCTGATGGAAAGAGCTCGGCCGGCGGACAAAGGAGGTTTTGATGGCCGTTTTCGTCGGAGCGTGCCGGAAGCGCCGCGTTCAGAGAGGCTGAGGGAGGGGGGGGGGGGGGGGGTCGGGGGCGACCATCGACGCCCGGAGACGAAGACGGCGAGAGAGTGCGGCGAGCGAGCGAGCGAGCGAGCGAGAGAGAGAGAGGAGGCTGCAGAAGCATACAGATGAGAGTGGGAGTACTTGATAGAAGAGAATCCACAGCGCAGGCGTTTCTGGCTCGCTCTCTCACACACGCTCCAGGCGACGGCGAGGCGAGCGCAACAGCTGAAAGAGAAAAGCGTCCGCAAAGCAGCCTCTCGCCGGCGGATCTAAACCTCCTGCAGGATTTTAACCCCCCCTCCCGACGCCGCCTTTCTCCTCCACCTTCCGGGACGGGAGCCTCTTTCTGGGATACAACTTGCCTCCGTCCGGAAGGCGACGCCCGGATGCCTCACCCCGAGTCGACCCCCGCGCCCCCGCATGCCGACCCCTCCGCCCCCGCCATGCTCCTAGCTTAGCCTCCTCCTCCTGTCACCTTTACCCCCCCCCCCCCGCCCTTCCCTTCCTCTTCCTCCTCCTTCCTGCACCTCCGTCTCGCCTCTCCGGCATGGCGGGTTCCTTCGACAGCCACTTCGCCCGCCATAACATGATGTGGCAGTGCCAGCTGTCTCAGCCGGACTGCCGCTGCTACCGCGTGGACGGCTACTCCCTGCTGAAGCGTTTGCCCCTCCACCCCCTCATAGGTCCGCGCTGCCCGCTGCAGTCCGTGGGCCAGTGGTTGGACTCCATCGGCCTGGTCCAGTACGAGAACCACCTGCTGGCCAACGGCTTCGACAACGTCCAGTTTATGGTGAGTGTTTTCACGTGTTGGCCGTCCCTTTCGAGTTTTACCCCTCTTTTTTTTTTTTTTTTTTTTCCCTCCCCCTCGCCGTCGGAGGTCCTCCTACGCATGAAAATCCCGCGCTACGTCTCCTCTGGAGCGGTAGCGCAAAAAAAAAAAAAAAAGAAATTGCGCGGAGAAAAACCACCTGTAGCCCCGAGGATCTCGCTCCCCCTTTTATCTGACGTAGAAAGGTTTGAGGATCACTTCTCGTGTGTGTGTGTGTGTGTGTGTGTGTGTGTGTGTGTGAGCGAGAGATCGCTGATGAAAAACTGCGGAGGTGGTGCAGAGACGGGGAAAACCCGTCCGTCCCGCGCTGATTCACGCTTTCATTTATTCATTCGTTCATAGCGTCCATCCTGCGCTCGCCGATCCCGGCTGTGATTGGCCGGGAGGCGGGGTTCGGTCTTGACCAATCACGGGGCCGGACGGAGACGCACGACCGCTCACTCGTTCACAAGTCATGGAGAGATTCGCCTCCGTTCACCCTCTCGTGTGTTGGGTGACCGGAAGCTTCTCGCTAACGTCGCCCCAAACTTGTGTTACGTAACAGCTTCGCCGCCGCCGCCGAAACCGCCGCTTCGTCCGGCGCCTTCGCCGCTTCGAATCCTCTCCTTTCAAACGGCCGGCGTTGAGAAAACGTCCCGGCCGCTGTGACGCACTGACATTCTTCTCCGATGGTTACGCCCGTTGGCATGGCAACGAATATATCAAGCAGGATGTACAACACTTAAGAGAAGTAACATTAACCACTTATCAATACTCTGTGTGTGTGTGTGTGTGTGTGTGGCCTTCCTTTACCGTGACCTGCATCCGTTCCTTTGGTTACCAAGGCAACAGGGGAAAAAAAGATATAGAAAAAAAAAAATCACTCAATCTTCCTCTTACACTGTGTGTGTGTGCGTGTGTGTGTATGTGTGTGTGTGTGTGTGTGTGTGTGTGTGTCACACGTGGCCATTGTGTTTCTCCGTTTCTGCTCGCGCTCAGCGAGAGGCTAATGAAAGTCGTTGGCTCGGCCGGAGCAGATGGAAAGTTATTGTTACACGTGTGTGTGTGTGTGTGTGTGTGTGTGTGTGTGTGTTTGATTGTATTGGTATCAATGGGTGGATCACATAGGGACGTACGGCCATTCGCCCTCTCATTCACGTACCGCCTGGAAACCCAGGCGGCTCATCATCACCTGCACCGGCTGGAAATTCGTTTTCGAATTACGAGCGTTTCTGAGCCACTTCAGGAGACGTGTTGAGAAACAAATTCAAGAAATTCAGCCGCCGGACGAGTCAAATGCACAAACCGGCATATCTTTTAGCGGCCGAGTACCGGATGGACAAGTCCTGTCATTCACTCGTCAGATATAAACATGCAACCATTCACCCTGTCATTCACATGTCTTACAGAGACATGCAACCATTCACCCTCTCATTTGTACATCATGTAGAAACAACCATTCACACATCTTACAGACATCCAGCCATTCACCCTCTCATTCACATCTCCCGTGTAGACAAAAAAGCATTCACCCTCTCATTCACTCGCCCTAAATAGACGAACCCTTCACCCTCTCGTTTATGCCGTATAATGAAGTGCAAACATTCACCCTCTCATTCACACATCGGTTAAACCATTCACTCGTTCATTCACGTCTTTATACAAACACGGAAGGATTCACTCGCTCGTTCACGTCATAAAGAGACGCACAACATTCACCCTCTCATTCAAGTCGTATAGAAACATGCAACCGTTCAGCCTCTCATTCACACGCCATGTAGACATGTAACCATTCACCCTCTCATTCGTGTCTCACAGAAACACGGACCTGTCCGTTCACGTCATATAGAGACGCACAACATTCACCCTGTCATTCACACGTCATGTAGACATGGAACAATTCACCCTCTCATTCATGTCATGTAAAAAACATGCAACCGTTCACCCTCTCATTCACTAATCCTATATAGACAAACTTTTCACCCTCTCATTCGTGTCGTATAGAAACATGCAACCATGCAACCATTCACCCTCTCATTCACACGTCATGTAGACATGGAACCATCCGGCCTCTCATTTGTGTTGTTTAGAAACATTCAACCATTCACTCGTTCATTCATGTCTTTATACAAACACGGAACGATTCACTCGCTCATTCACGTCATAAAGAGACGCACAACATTCACCCTCTCATTCTTGTCATATAAAAAACACACAACCATTCACCCTCTCATTCACTTATCCTATATAGACAAACCTTTCACCTTCTCATTTGTGCCGTATAGAAACATGCAACCGTTCACTCGTTCATTCATGTCTTTGTACAAACACGGAACGATTCACTCGCTCATTCACGTCATAAAGAGACGCACAACATTCACCTTCTCATTCGTGTCGTATGGAACCTGCAACCGTCCAGCCTCTCATTCACAGACGTCCAATCATTCACCCTTTCATTCACACCCAGTGTCTCCGCTGCACCTCCTGCATGTTTTGTGGACCTTCAGCAGGATCTGATAGAACCCACGGTGAGAACATAAAGAAGCCCCTCCAGTCGGGATCCAATCAGGGACCCCCGTTTCGGCGAGGCGAACCGATGCACCCATTTGAGGGAATTGGAGACACCATAGTTAAAGCTGTAGCCGCAGTGAAAATGAGGCAGTAGCGCTTATGTAAGACAAGTATCTCCTACCTAAATACCAAAGATTTGATTTAAAAATGGAAATATTTGATTCAGTTGACTCAGAATCTGCGTTATGTAACTTGCGTTACCCGACAAAGAGACCGAAACCAAGCGAGCAGGAGGAGCAGGACTGTGAGAAAGCAATTATTTTGATAACCGTCCGAACCGGAACTCCCAATTAAATCAGCATTTTGTTTATACATCGCAATGAGTGTTTGGAGTCTGTTTATTCCAGGGGGTCTAAGCTGTTTTTCCCGCGACGCAAAACAATTAACCGAATGGACGTGTCCAGTTAGCCGTCGATGTCACTCGACCGTTCGTCGCGTAGTCGGGAAATTGTCCGATTTTGCGTTAGCGGTAGCCGAACCCGTCGCTAAACCGCCGCTAATTCTCTGGGTTGTTAGTCGAGTGCCGTCGTCATTCGCGTCCACCGGGGTATTCTACTCCTTCGAGTGTCCCTCGTAGTCGATGGAGTGCTCTGCAGCAACGCTAGCAGAAGCTACAAGTGAGGAAAATAAACTTAATAGCCTTTCCATAACAAACGGCGCAAGATTGTCGGGCGCCCCCTCCTCCTCGGTCGAATGGGTAAGACGTGAATAAATAGGAGAACCCTGTTAACCTTGGCTAAATCCGCTTCGCGCTACGAGTCGATGTGAACGCATTTGTATTTCGGGCTGCGAGGACTTTGTCCTCTCCGTCAAGGAGAGGCTCGGGTCGCCACTCAGCCCCGGGAGTTAAACGGCGGCGGCAACACGTAACCGGGGGATGAAAGAATTTTTTCTTCCCTTTCATTTCAAGGCCACCTTGTGTTTATCCGTAGAACCGATTGCTTTGCAGAGGAAGCGACTCGTCTCGAGTCCGGGCAGGGCGAGCAAAGCACGGTCTCAGGACATGTATGCTTATGAACGTTCGACGTACCCGTTCGACGCTCGGGGTGGTCATCGCCGCGGGCGCGTCCCCTCACCTTCATCGGCCAGTAGAGGATTGCTTTGCAGATGAAGCAACCGTCCCGAGTCTGGGCAGGGCGAGCAAGGCACGGTCTATGGACATGTATGCTTACGAACGTTCGGCGTACCCGTTTAGCGCTCGGGGTGGTCATTGTAGCGGGCGCGTTCCCTCACCTTCGTCGGCCAGTAGAGGATTGCTTTGCAGATCAAGCGACCCGTCTTGAGTCCAGGCAGGGCGAGCAAGGCACCGTCTCAGGACATGTATGCTTACGAACATTCGGCGTACCCGTTCAGCGCTCGGGGTGGTCATCGCCGCGGGCGCGTCCCCTCACCTTCGTCGGCCAGTAGAGGACAAAAAAGAGCAGAGAGCGAATGGGTGGAGCCGCGGAGGCAGTTTCGAAACACGCCCGACTCGGCGGCGGCGGAGAAGATTCGCAAAGAAGGAACACTGAAAGGCATCCAGTGATGGATGGTGGATGAGAATGCCGCTGCGTACAGATTTGGTCCTTGAAATCGTGTGCCCTTTGTCTTGAGCAAAGAAGCACAAAAGAAATGCGCTTGTTTTTTTTTCCTTTTATCTCATCTGCATAAAATACCGCGAGCTAGGACTGTCCCCTTCAGTCTGGGGAGGGGGAAGGTAGAGACGTTGCCGGCAACCTCATCCCCGTTTGCGCATAAATCAAGCAGGATTTGGAGTGTCAGACGCTTCGTGTCCTGCGTGCCGCTGGATTTTCTGGATGTGCTTTCACGTGCGCTTCTTTCCCGCGCCACTTTTAAGGGTTTTCTCGACATGGAAGTCAAGAGTCGCTGAGAGGAAAACGTCATATTTGGGATTAAGACGTCAGCTTAGAAACACGGGCGGAATGATTGCCCTGTCAAAAAAAACGTGTCGGGAAGCAGAAACCCGGCAAGCCGAGGACTGAATGTTGACCCGTTAGACCACAGAAACCTCCAAATGACAGGGCGGCTTTAATAGTTATGGAAATAAATTCTTTTTAACAACTTCCACCACCGCAGGACTGGTTGGAGGTCGACGAAAGTGTGGGGAAACAAAATAATTGCTAATTATGAAGGTTATGAGAACTTAAAGGCCCCTGTAAGTTTTCCTAATTTAGCGTGAAGGAGCTTCCACTCGCATGAGGGATAATGAGAAGATGTCCATGGTTTTCCAGGAATAGGAGTTCAAAGTTTTGCTGAGTTATAGCAACAGCGTTGAAACACGATACAAGTCATTAACAACCGCACAGTTTTGGGATGTTGTTGCAATGATGCCCGTTTAACCAAGAAATAGATTCATCTCAATGATTTTATTTGGGAAATATTTCACGGTGTCTGCAGGCAGCAGCCACTATCTCATCATTTAGGAATTAGGATGCTTTTAGTTTTCTTCTGCGGTGCAAGACTTGTATGACAGATGTAAGAGGTGGTGGTGGGATCTGCTCTGAGCCTCTTCTTGTTCTCTATTAGTGATGGACAGATTGACAAGTGAGGTTAGACCACTATTCTCATCATTCAGGAATTAGGATGCTTTTAGTTTTCTTCTGTGGCGCAAGACTTGTATGACAGATGTAAGAAGTGGTGGTGGGATCTGCTCTGAGCCTCTTCTTGTTCTCTATTAGTGATGGACAGATTGACAAGTGAGGTTAGACCACTATTCTCATCATTCAGGAATTAGGATGCTTTTAGTTTTCTTCTGTGGCGCAAGACTTGTATGACAGATGTAAGAAGTGGTGGTGGGATCTGCTCTGAGCCTCTTCTTGTTCTCTATTAGTGATGGACAGATTGACAAGTGAGGTTAGACCACTATTCTCATCATTCAGGAATTAGGATGCTTTTAGTTTTCTTCTGTGGCGCAAGACTTGTATGACAGATGTAAGAGGTGGTGGTGGGATCTGCTCTGAGCCTCTTCTTGTTCACTATTAGTGCCGGACAGATTAACAGGTGAGGTTAGAGCGGAGTCTCCATGGACTGAGAAGTTTGCAGATGACATTGTGATCTGCTGTGACAGCGGAAAGCAGGTGGAGGTACATCTAGAGAGGTGGAGGTATGCTCTGAGGAGGAACAAAGGTTAGCTGCAGCAAGATAGAGTAAATGTCTGGGAATGGGAGGAACCCAAGAGGAACGTTGAGGCTACAGGGAATGGAGATGAAGAAGATGGAGGAGTTGAAGTACTTAGGGTCAACAGTCCAGGGTGGAGAAGAGGTGGAGAAACATGTGCAGGTTGGAACAGCTGGAGAAAGGGTATCCAGGGCGTTAAAGGAGTATGAAAGGAATTTTGGAGAAGATGGAGGTAAGAGAGGTGTCTGGTTTGGAGACGCTGAGGAGAAGACAGAAGGAGGATACAGAAGATCAGGAACGAGTCCCTCAGAGGGGTTGTACATGGTAGATGTTCTGGAGATAAAGTCAAACTGAGGTGGTTTGGACATGGACTTGAAATTGTTTCTGCCCTTTTCAAAATATAGAAAACGTGAACAAAGCGCAAGTCAGGAGCTTCATTTCGCCGCCAAATCGTGAACATCAGAACCCGGCAGGCGGGAATAGATTCTCGTTTTATTCGATTTTGAAAGGTATCGAAACCAACAAAGATAGAAAGTACATGTATTATTTTGATGAATGAAATGATTTTGGAGAATCAAGACTACGGCTGCCTCCTTCCTCACAGTGGAGTAACATTAAGTGCCTGCTGGGTTTGTAATGATCCCCTCATCAAACTCCCGGCGAGAAAGTGAATTAAGATGTTGCCACAAATGTTGCACTATCTGTTAAAAGGTCATCCGCTAATGCCAACATTTGTCAGGGATCTAATTTTTATATCTTCTTTTTTTAATGAATTGTACGAGCCTCGGAGGCTCGATGGCCTCCGAGGCTCCAAGTTCTCAAGTTCTGTTTGGGCCTCCTGGTTCTTCCTCCTGGTCCCGGACAGATGTTGTCCCAGAAGTTGACCAAGGCATACAAGTCATGGGGCAAACCAGAAGACCTGAAGTTCCTTTGGATACTGTACTTACTCAAGACCACCTACTTGTGGAACGGGGGGCCGGAGTGGAGACTTGCGAGCGTCCCAGTGGAGACTCAGGGGTGCTCGCCAAGGTCACGGTCAACAGCCAATGGCTGACTCCAGAGTGCTGAAAAACGTCTGGTACTCCTCACTCTGCTGGATCTAAGGGTGCTTCTTCAGGAAAGTGCAGATTCCCTGCCCCACCTTGTAGATGTTGACACTCGCTGTCGCATCCACATCTGTTTCCGTGCCGAGCAAGGAGGCGCCTCTTCTCTTGCACTTGTTTTAGTCCATCTTACCGCCAACTTCTGGCCCGGCATGTGCTCCACAGCATCTCTGGTATCTCCTGCAGTCATCCGTGCACCTAGATGCTTTTTTTTGGCAACTAAATCGAATGTCGTCATGGAAACAGGGCCCTAGGGCAGAAGTCAACCCCGGGATGTGAGTCCCCATGTGACGTGTGAATGACGGAGCGAGTAGTTGTACGTCTCTAAAAGGCTTGTGGATGCGGAGTGACAACTTGTATGTCTCACTGCAGTACCGACTTTTTTTTTTTTTTATTGCCCCGTGACAGGAAGTGTCCTCTCAAGATGATCCTATTTCGGTTCATCACACGGTCACAGCGCCACCTACTGGCCCGGCATGGCACTACGCCTTCTCTGGTGTCGCCTACGGTCTTGTATGCACGGAATTCTTGTTAGCAAAAAAGCGAACATCGTCACAGAAACAGGGCCTCGTTCTTGTCAACATGTAAGAGCAGGTGATCGGGATGGAGGAATAACAAGTGAGACGACGACTTGAGGTAGAACCCTGGAGAAGGTAGACTAGAAGACATTTGGACAGACGTCGTCGTGAGAGCGTATAGCCTGCAACTAAATTCCCCGCGCTATTAATATTCATTAGTCAGGGATGGTGTTGAGTTGCTCCGGTGTGGCAGATAAACCTCCAAACTCATTTTCCATCTTTAGTCGCGAGCCGGAAGCCTCAAGAGACGGCGCAGGAGTCGTAATTCATAAAGAGCAACGTGATTAAAATCTGCCTCGTGAAGCGCGCAAATGATCACAAAGGTAAATTGGTAAAAGAAAAACAATCTTTTTATGACCCGTGTTGTCGTTCTCTTTCACACACACACACACATAAAGCAAAAACAAACACTCGTGGCTAATACCTTAAGCCACTTATTCCCGAACGCTTTGTAACACTTAGCTAAAAGTCGAAGCTCCGATGTTTGCTCGCTCCTGCAAATTCTGCAAATTCAGAGACGTCGCCACGATGACGCATTTCCTTTGTCCTAAACATCTTCACACCCTGTCTGGCCGTGGGCGACGTACGTACGTACAGTATCTCTGACTGCACAAAGGCGCTCTCCCAGGTTTTCATCTTCTACGGGGAGATGATTCTGCTAACGTTAGCTAGTTTTAGCTGCTGTTCGGGGGCTGACCTCGTCTTGCACGCCGTATAAAGACGCTCGCCTTTCAATCCGCACCTGAGATACACAGCGGACTTCTGTTGGTTGACGTTAGCATTTATTGCTAACGATTTCCGTTAAATACCTGTGAGACTGTCCTATTTGTCTGTTGATTTGTTTTTTTTCTCTGAGCAAGACACCAGCGGGGTTTACAAGTTGACGTTTAGTTGAAGTTTTATGAGAAGTTAATATCGGGACGTCTCGTGTTGTGCTTTTCCAAAAGAAGTAAGTTCCACGCAAAACAAACCACCGAAGAAGACGACGACATGGTCAGCATGGAGGTGGAAGCCGTAACCATGGACGACCAGCGTGTTTTTATCTTTTCCCTGCGCTAACCCAGTTAGCTGTTAGCTCACTCCAGACTTATTTTTGGCCAAACTGTTGACGTTTCTCTGCGAGCCCCAAAAAACCCTCTCTTGGGTAGCAGAACAGAAGAGCTCAGACCTTCTCATCCTCCTCCTGCTGTCCATTTGAGGCAAGAAAAGCGGACCAGTGACCACTGTAGTCTTTAACCGCAGTCCGCAAGAGGTCTCCGGTAATGGCCGTGGCTTTTGAGTTTTCTTGTGTCAAATGAGTTCCTACGGAACTGTAAAAACGCTGCCTTGGAGCAGGAACAGTGGTTCCCGTGTTGTCTGAACACTTCAAGAAAGTTCCTGAAAAGTTCTGACAGCCGGAGAGCGGCTGACGTGAGGATACCAGCATCGGTCTAATTTTTCGTTTCAAGAACCGTCCGACATCCCCGCTATGCCGAACTGATGTTCGCCCGATGTGAAATCGACACGGGAATCCAACTCGGCCGTGATTGGCTGCCGTTTCAACACGGCAATCACGAGTTGATTTGAAACGCCGAAGGGATTTCGGGCAACCGAAGACCGAAGTTCCGGCGTCAGGACTTTTCCCGTTTGCCTTCAGGCGTCACGGTAACGGGAGAAAAGGCGGTAAGTGAGGGGGAAAGAAGGAGGATGGGGTTTTGTGCTGATAAAATAAAATGAACGGGGGCCCGGTGTTAGACAGATAGCAGCAGCAGCGGCGGCGGCGGCGGCGGGGGAGCGAAGCCTGATGAGGTTCTCGCCGAGCATACCGAAGTACCCGATAAGAGAAGCCGCCGGGTGAAATCAATTTGACCCACTTGTTCCCTAAAGGGATCCAGAAGACAACATTAGAAAGGAAAAAACTGTCAATAGCAGCATTCTTTTGGAAGTTGGAGCCCCTAATCCGCCTCGCAAAGAAGCGCATTACCCCGAAAGAGAAATCCCTATGAATATATGGAGGGGCTGCTCTCGGGCGGGCTCTCGACGTTTGCAAACAAGACGAAACAACGGCGGGGAAGCGGTGGCGACTTTAGAAAACGGACCAATCACAAGGAGAGAGGACAGGATGAAGGCGGGCATGAGACGAGTCCATCGAAGGAGGAGTGAGAGATTTGGTCGATGGAGCTTGACTTGTACTCCTTGCCGGAGCCTCTCATTGCAGATAATGGTCTTCATGACCATCAGTGAATAGCAGTTGGGCCCATATTGTAATTTCGCAGTTCAGAGGGTTTCTTTGGGGTGAAAACACCAAATGTCAGTTGCCTTTTAACCGTCCGCTCCCACTCAAACATATCCAGGAGGTTCATTGGAAGCCCTGACTTTTAAAAGACACGTGGATGAGAGGGCGAGTGGTTGGAGGTTCCTAAACGTGGGCCTGTGATGCTTTAGCATCCTCCGACCCCGAGTGCAGCCGTTTAGATACGACTGCTGCTCGGTCGTATCTGAAATGCTGTAAATCATAGACATACCCTTTTGGTACTTGGTGTTTTTTTTTTTGGACACGACTTTTGTACCCTTCTCTTCTTCTAAATATGGATTCCACCTTGGCGTTTCAAATATCAGATACCGCTCTTTCGCTAATCCGACCTAGCCGTCGTACTGCTAAGCGTCCGGACGTGGGGGAAACCCGATACGAAAAGGCGACGGGATTTCCAGAGAGAGGGGAAGGAAAAGACACTCTCAGGAAGTCCCTCTCTTCTGTCGAAAGCCAATTAGCCACAGCTTTGAATCCCCCAACAATCCGCTCTGCCCGACTCGGCCGTGGAGTCGCAGCTTGGAAACTCTGCGCTCCATTAAAGCAGCCCGGGAGCTGATCTGCGAACGGCGCTCCCCTCGCCGACGGCTGCGACGAGGATGTACAAGTCATGACGCAAGACTGGCCACTCGCCTGTCGCTGCCCGTCATCAGACTAATGGAGCCCTGGAGAAAAGAAGCTGTGCTAGTAGTGCTCTTGGCAGCATCTGCCACCTTCTTGCCTTCGGTAGCGGGGTTGCTAGCGCTCTTGTCTTACAAGCGAGAAGATCGGATGCCTTTCTGTGTGGACTCGTCCCTTGAAGATGTTCCGCCAGTCGTCCGAGCTGCTTCGCACTGAAGGAGATTCTGACGTCCTGTTGACGTCCACCGATGTTGGAACCCATTGCAGAGATGAGACAGTGAGACAGAATAAACGAGAACTAAACCTCCACTCCTCTGGTGATACTCCTGGAATGTTGGCACGCTCACTCTCGAAGACGAATCACTGCGTAGGTCCTGGATGATTATTAATGCATAATTTTCTCCATCCATGACCGCAAGTTGTAATTGTGTTCACTGATGAAGATGGATGAGTGATCTTCAGCAGGAGCTTCATATCTGCAATGTAGCCTATGGAGCCTTGTTCATCCAGGCTCCTGGTGAGGGCAGGGTCTCCAGGAGATCCTATCGACCAGGCGCGTCAAGGCTTTTGTTGTGAATTCATAGAAAAGCTGTTGTCGCTTTGGAGCGTTCCGGGTTCACGTGAATCTCCGTGGACCAGTGACGGCAGTCAGGTGAGGCACGAGAGGCCGTGCCTCACTCGCCAATCTTGGAAGGAAAAAAAATGTAAAATGAAAAAGAGAATGAAATGGTTATATATATCAGTGATTTGGATTATTGCCGTGTTTTACACTTAGCTACATCAGTTTTCAATTATTTTTTTTTAATATTCAAAAATGGCTCGATTTTTCATATTTATTATTCAAATGCTGAGAAGAGACGTGCGGTGAGGCAGCGGACTGTTGAGCCTCAATGATGGCTAACTCGCATTCTCTGCACTAAGACCGTATCGCTGTCGCTACGAAGATGTCGAAACACTTTTGCTAGATGAACTCCATTGTTTTTTTTTGTCAACAGCCGTATGTGTTCCTCTAGTTTCTTGTGCTGAGTGACCATAAAACAAAGAGCCGCTGAGTGAGGCACGCAGTTCTCCTGCCTCATGGAAGTCAGTGCCTCCCCAGCCATGAACCTGCTACTTCGTCGCTACTCCCTTGCGTGTTCCTTCTCTAGAAACGTCCCTGAAAGCGTTCCCGAGGGTCAGCTGACAGGGTCAGTCCTTGCTGAGACCCTAAACCCCCTGGTCACCCCTGACGGTATCGACTCCGCCGCCAGTCTTAATTCGACCCTTTCCATTTGCCTCTTTCGCTCGACATTGACTCTTTTACTTAATTCTAAGTTTGCGGCTTCCGGCAGTTTGATCTAACAATCGAGGGGACGCCTCGTTTATGCTAATCATTCAATAAATAGCAAACGGCGTCCACTTTCAGAGCTCTTTCATTGCCACTCATCACCAACGGGAGTAGCCTAGGGATTCGGTGTCTTGCCAGAAGAAACTTTACCTTGGAAGTCACATCTTTTTGGGGGTTCAGTGTGAACTGTATGCTCCTTGTACTCTGATTTCTGGTGGCGCCAGCCTCCACGTGGGAAGCCGCCAGAAGAGCTTTGGTGTTCTGCAGCTTAGTCATACCCCAAGGGAACAGATTTTGGGTATGCTCCCCTTCAATCATGCATTTCACCTCCAGTGATTGCAGCTCTGGCGGCGCAGACGCACCTGAGCCCAGATTTTCTGAAGGAGTTTTTCTCCAGCCTGAAACTAAGAGGTCGTTATCATCTTTCTGGAATGACGGTGTCGCAATCCTGGAGAGAAGCGGCCTCTCCACGGCTCCGGTGCTCCTCGGAGTCCACTTCAGAGCAGACGAAGGGAAAAATCGAGGTTTATTTTTACCAGTTTTGAGCGCTCGGGACTGTTTCTGGCCAGAGAACGGAATTGATTTTGCTCTTGAGCCTCCATCGGAGTGTGTTTGTGTGTTGATGGCAGTGGAGCTGCTGCTGCTGTAGCTCCGTTTCTGTCTTCATTTATGCAGTACTTCTGGCTGGCTCAGCCTCTCCACACCGATCGGGAGTGAGTGATTGGCCCTTTCTGCGTCCCCAGTGGACAAATGACTAAAATCGTGCCCATGCGACCTCAACAAGGGTGCAACGATATCTTGTATCTTGCGCCAAACATCTCCTAGCCCATCAGAAGGCATCCCATCTCTTAGTGTACACTAGGAGATGGGATCCGAACCGATCTCTCATCAGGGATTGGCCGGTGTACGCTACGCTCTGGAAGCAGCTCACATGTGCATTCATGTAAAACATCTCAATAAAAGGTACGGTTCCAAGTTCGCCTAATTCCGAAAAGCCGATTACAGCATTTCTCCCTGACGAAACAGAGCCGTGGGCTCGCAGGTAATGGTCTGCCGCCCTTTATCCGATTTGCGAGTGTCCTGCAGAAGTATTCCCACCGATGTCCGATCGATAACGCCGTTCATTTTCTGTTAATTCCCAAGTAACTGTCCAATTATCGCAAGGCGCGTTAATAAGGTTGGCGTGCGCAGGGATGCTTTGTTGGTACTTTACAACAGTTTGCACGAAATTGAAGGATGATTTCTTGCTCCTTTCACCAACACCACCCCTGCGCCCTACAGCTAGCTACCCAGGGAGTTCCATCTGCCGTGATTTTTACACTCTTGTACTTTGCCCTGCCTGCATACCCTGAATGCTAACGCTAGCTCTTTCATTCTCCGTTGCAGGGAAGCAATGTGGTGGAGGACCAAGATCTCCTGGAAATCGGGATCCTCAACTCGGCCCACAGACAGCGCCTCCTGCAGGCCATCCGGCTTCTTCCCAGGGTGGGTAGCTCGCCTCGTTCCTTTTAGTTAAAAATAGAGAAAGGCGCCGATGGGAACTTTCTCCGCGTCGGGAGATTCAGGAAAGTCGCACCAAGCGTCAGATACCTGAAAAGAGGCGTCGTCCGAGTCCGAATCAAGAACTCCCGGAAAGGAAAGTTTGGCCCGTCTGCCGCAGCAGGGTGTCGGTACGAAACGAAAGAAAACAAAACAAAACAAAAAAAAAGAACTCTTAGAGGTGGATGCGGATAAGCAGGTTTGACGCCCAGAACATTGGGATCCGCAGTCAGCACTTTCCTTCACTCGCGCCCGTTAAACTTTCCAGAACACTTCGGTGTTGCCTCCCCTTTCCGACACACACAGGGAGGTAGTCTTTGAAGCCGTTAGCCTGTCAAGGAGAATGAATAATAAACGATGCGCAGCCCCCCCCCCTCGCCACCTTCCCGCCCCCTTTCGTGACGCATTCGCCCGTTTGGCGAAGAATGAAAGCGCGCGTGATCTCGATCGACTTCCCCGGTTCGCATCCCGAGGGGGCGACCCGGGTCTTTTAACCAGAAGTTTGAATCACGCTGTTCCGGAGGGGTTGAGGAAGGAAGCTGGGTGATTAATTAAACAGAATAAACAACACGGCCAACGCCGCGTTTCAGGTCAAACTTCGACTTCATCACGGGGAGTGAACGGATGACCGCCCGAGCACGACGGAGGTCTCCGATCTCGAATAAACGCCTTGAAAAATAGAAGGTTTATCCGCGTCTAACTCCGTTGTGATGTTGAATAATTCAGAAAAAGCCTCGGCGGCAGGTAGGATTGGGTTCGGATGGCGAGACGGACGTCTTTTGCGGTGGCACAGAGGCGTGGTGAAGCGTTCAAAATGAAAAGTTGCGCGCCAATCGGTTGTTTTTGGACGTCCAAAAGTGGATTTAACGTCTTAAAATACAGGGTGCGAAACGCGCTTGTGCCTCCTCTGCTCAGGTGCGGCCCGTCGGCTACGACGGCAACAACCCCACATCGGTGGCGGAGTGGCTGGAGTCTCTGGAGCTGGGCGACTACACCAAATCTTTCCTCATCAACGGCTACACCTCCATGGAGCTGGTGAAGAAGATCTGGGAGATCGAGCTAATCAACGTGAGTCCCGGACTTTTCTATTTTTGTAAATAAATCCCTGTCTGAAGACAATAAACGGTGGTGACTGGATCCCCGCGGTGCCTTCGGTCCAAAACGGGTGAAAACCATGTCGGTGGCAATGTCCTTTTTGTTAGCATTAGCTTGACGGTAGTCCCGCGTAGCGACTCCTGTCACCAGGCTGCCGTCCGGACGTCTGAGTTTCGAGCCTCGAATTGTAAAGTGTCTCGGCGTCCGCTCCTCATGGCCTCATAGCGCTGTACTCCAGTTAGCATTCACCCGCTCACGCATCCACTGTAGCGCAGGCGCTAACCGGGACATCGGGAGCAACCAGAGGGGCAAGTTCGTCTTACCCAAGGACTCCTCAGTGTGGGGCGAGGAGGAACTGGGTGTCCAACCACCGACTGGTTTACTGTCTGAACCAGTCGATGGCTTTTGAAGATGCTTTATCTCAAGGACCACATGAAGAGGCTTGCTTTTGCTATTACCTTGCTACTGCTTCCTGGTTCGGTCCATGTCTCCTGGGTTGTACCTGCAGGCCCGTGGCCTCCATCCTGGGTTCCGCATCTGCCGGTACATCGTAGAACTCTTCCGCCACCCGAATGCTCGGACTGATTCCATTCCCTCGGATCTTGGAGGCCGGTCGGCGCAGCGGTTAGCGATTTCCCCGTGACGGCGGGAGGGTTGCCGGTTGGTTTCCCACAGGGGGGGGCGTCTCTGTGTGGAGGCTCCATGTTGTATCTGCGTGGGGTTCCTCAGGGTTCTCCGGGTTCCTCCCACAGTCCAAACATGTGCCGGAGGTTCACCGAAGACCCTGCATAGTCCTGACGCGTCAATGAGAGGGTGAATGATTGTATGTCTCAATATGGCATGTGAATGAAAGGATGAATGGTTGAATGTCTCTATATAACATGTGAATGAAAGGGTAAATGGTTGCATATCTTTATATGAATGGACTGAGAGGGTGAATGTTTCATGTGCAAATATGACGTGTGAATGAGAGGGTGAATATTTGTGTGTCTCAAAAGTACATGTGAATGAGAGGGTAAATGGTTGAATGTCTCACTATGGCATGTGAATGAAAGGGTTAATGTTTGTGTGTCTCAAAAGTAGATGTGAATGAGAGGGTGAATCGTTGCATATCTTTATATGAAAGGACTGAGAGGGTGAATGTTTCATGTGCCGATATGACGTGTGAATGAGAGGGTGAATGTTTGTGTGTCTCAAAAGTACATGTGAATAAGAGGGTG
Source organism: Fistularia commersonii (assembly GCF_037954325.1). Classification (NCBI taxonomy): domain Eukaryota; kingdom Metazoa; phylum Chordata; class Actinopteri; order Syngnathiformes; family Fistulariidae; genus Fistularia; species Fistularia commersonii. The sequence continues at coordinate 2,552,882 of NC_141288.1, forward strand.
AATGGTTGAATGTCTCACTATGACATGTGAATGGCTGGAGGATAAGCAGTAGAGAAAATGAATGGATGTCGGAAGCGCGTGGTTTCGGTGAGAAGCCGCGATGCAGAGCAGGAGGGAGAACCTGGCCGGGGTGAGAGGAAGGGTTCTTTCTTTCTTTCTTTCTTTCTTTCTTTCTTTCTTTCTTTCTTTCTTTCTTTCTTTCCTTCCCAGCAGTGGATGGAGTGATAAAGCGCGGAGCGATCAGCTGGAGGAGGTAGAGAGGGAGTTACATAAGCATGTGGGATGCAAGATGTTCCACAGTGTTAGGGATAGCGCCCACGCGTTGCACTAGAGTGCGCGTGTGTGTGTGTGTGTGTGTGTGTCTGTATGTGTGTGTGTGTGTGTGTGCATGCAAACACGATGTGCCTCTGTAAGCACTCCACGAGACAAAGACAGTTAATACATGCTGATACCGTCGCTATGCTAAAGCTACTCAAATGGGATTTTCAGCTCAAACCTGTACGCCGGTCTGGTTCGGCGTGTGTGTGTGTGTGTGTGTGTGTGTGTGTGCATGCAGAACGTCCACATACATGCGAGGCGCTCGCTGCCGCCGTCCTTCACCGCCGGCGGAAGCGAGCGCCTCGCCGCCGACCGACCGCCGGCCTGTTCTTGTGTTGCAGAGCGGCTGCGGTGCACAGATACACCACTAGATGGTGCGCCATCTCTAATTTTCTCCAGCCGGTTTGCACAGTTCCATCATGCTGTCATTTGTTTTGGAAATAAAATAAGGCGTTTATCGCTTCTACCTCACAACCAGAAAGTGTCCGGTTGGATTCCCACCGTGTTCTTCACGTGTCTGCGTGGGGTTCCTCAGGGTTCTCCGGGTTCCTCCCTTCTTTAGAGAACCTGAATTATCTGGGACGTGAATGAGAGGGTGAATGGTTTGTTTGTCTCTACATGCAGCCCTGTGATTGGTCCAGGCTGACCCCCTCTCGCCCAATCACAGCTGGGATAAGCGGTGTAGATTTTAAATGAATGAATCCATGAATTGATTATTCTCACTAGGACAACTGCATGACGACAGTTTTTCTTATGGTGATGGAAGTGTGTGTATATTTGTGTGTGTGTGTGTGTGTGTGTGTGTGTGTGTGTGTGGAGAGAGGAGGGACGGTGAAGATCTGGGTAGAAGGACCACCGAGGATGTTGGAGGCCCAGAGGAAGACCAGAGGGGAGGTTTATGGATGGAGGGAAAGAGGAGATGGCTAGATGGAAGCAGCTGATTGGCTGTTGGGTTAGACGGAGGCATCCGATTGGCTGTGGAGACCCTGGGGGGAAACAAATGTAATCCGTGTGTGTTCAGGGGTTTCCTGAGTGACAAACAACGTGAGAAGACGGGAGGAAAAGCAGTATTTCTAAATATCTCCGCTTCTCAAGCCCTCATTGAACATTGGTGGTGTTTGATGGAGACGATGGATGGAATTGCGGTGCAAACACTCAGATGTCCACACGGAGGCGCTGCAGGCTTTGCTGAGACACGTTTTCCACATCCTGGCCTCCTCATTCTGTCACCGCGTGTCGTCTCCGGGTGCGAACACGCTGTTTCTTCGTCTGCTCGGGTTCCTCGGGTTCCTCGGGTTCCTCGGGTTCTCCGGGTTCCTCCAAACACACGCAGGAGGTTGGAGATCCTGGAAGGTCCAGACATGTGAATGTGAATGATCATTTTTCCAGGAAAAGGTTTGCATCATAAACTTCTCTAGCATGTGAATACCTGTGTGTGTGTGTGTGTGTGTGTGTGTCTGTGTGTGTGTGTGTGTGCGCGCAATGGGTGTGTGTCTGTCTCCATGGGTGTGTGTGCATGTTTGTGTTTGTGTGTGATGGGTGTGTGTTTGTGTGTGTTTACACAATATATGACATGTGTGTCTGTCTTTGCGCGTTTCTGTGTGTGTGTGTGTGTGTGTGTGTGTGTGTGTGTGTGTGTGTGTGTGTGTGTGAGAGAGCGCGCACATGGTTATGCATGCATTTTTGTGTTTGTGTATGATGGGTGTGTGTTTTCACAATATATCATATGTGTGTCTGTCTATGGACGGGCCTTCCTGAGTGTGTGTGTGTGTGTGTTAGTGTGTGTGTGTTCGTGTGTAACGTGTCTATCTGTCTTACTATTTGTGCATATACATATGTGTCTGTGTTTGTGTGTGTTTGACGTGATGTGTGTGTGCATGCACGTGTGTGTGTTTGTCTGTGTGATGTATGTGTGTCTGTCTGCATGTGTATGTGTGTGTTGATCCACTCACATTTGTGTGTGTCTGTGTGTGTTTGTGTTGCTGCACAAGTGCGTGTGTACGTGTGATGGATGTGCGTGAGTGTGTGTGTGTGTATGTGATGGGTGTGTGTCTTTCTGCGCGCACATGCGTATGTGTGCATGCATGCGCAAGTGTGTGTCTGTCCTACAGCATGGTAGCACTTGCGTGTGCGCGAGACTGTATGATGTGTGTCTTACTGCAGGAGTGCATGTGAGATGGGTGTGTGCCTTGCTGGGCGCACGCACGTGTGTTCTGTGTGTGTGTGTGTGTGTGTGTGTGTGTGTGTGTGTGTGTGTGTGTGGGTGTGGGTGATTCACCTACAGGACCAAACTTGTCTCCGTGTTCCCTTCTATTATTAAAACATGCTAACTCCAAAGACACACGCACACACACTCACATCACACACACACGCACACACACACACACACACACATAAAAACGGGGGTGTGTTGTGAGCCGTGTGTAAACACGCGGGTGCACCAGGGGTCCAAAATAAATTTAGGCCAGTTATGAGAGTTCTGCCTGTTTTTTTTTTCCCTTCTGCTTGTACTGGGTTGCCATGACGGCGACTCGTTACCATAGAGACCAGAAATATGTGTATAAATTCATCGGAATCAGTTTTGTTGCCGTTTTTTTTTTTTTTTTCTTTTTCCTCCGCAAGTACACGTGTGTGTGAATGCGTGTCATGTTCCCGTCGCCGCCACCTTCTCCGTCACCTCTCCAGGAGGACAGATTGCCTCACATCCCGGTACCAGATGGTCCCGGCCTTAAATAGTCACCGCAGGATTAAACCCTATATAATGCACACACACGCACACACACACACACACACACACACACACACACACACACACACACACGTAGCGAGGAGACGGGCGTCCACCGTCCAGTCAGTCATCCGATGACACACTCCCGGGGCCGTCTGGCGTTCCGTCTCGGGTTTGAGGCGGAGCTACATTTTGGCGACGGATGGATTTTTTTTTTCTTTTTATATTTTTTTATTGTTATTTTCTCGGCTTTGTCCCGCCTATTGATCGATCTATCAGTTATTTCCTCGGGTGATCAGTTACGGATTCGGTCCGGGATGGTGCTCGGCTTCGGGTCCGCTTCGATCGGACGGGGGTCGGGGGTTTCGATACGAGGCCGATCTCATAAACACGGCTGATCGATCAATACCTGAATTGATCGGTTGATCGGTTTAAGATACTTGATTCTCCTTTGACGTCCGACAATGATCCCCCTTCTTTTACACGGAGCAGATCAGGGTTTCACAGCCCCTCACGCAAAAAATAAAAGTTGTACAGTTAAACCTCATCCATTGATCCATTCATTGATCTATATTGATTGGGGGTTCACTCGCCTGTCAATCAAAGGGGTGATCGCACGTCTGTGTAAGGCGTGTAATGAGGGTGAATATTGTATGTTCATGTATGACATGAATGAGAGGGGGAATTTTGTATGTTTAAACATGACATATGTGAACGGCTGAATGTTTTATGTTTATTGTGACGTGTGTGACTGTATGTTTATTTTATGTTCATGTATGACGTGTGAGAACAGGGGAATGTTGTATGTTTATTGTATGTTATGTATGACATGTGTGAACGGGCGAATATAGTATGTTTATGTATAACGTGTGTGAACGGGTGAATGTTGTATGTTTATTGTATGTTTATCTATGGCGTGTGAACAGGTGAATGTTGTATGTTTATATATGATGTGTGTGACGTGTGTTAATGTATGTTTATTGTATGTTTCTGTATGACGTGTGTGAACGGCTGAATGTTGTATGTTTATATATGATATGTGTAAATGTGTGTTTATTGTATGTTTATGTATAACATGTGTGACGTGTGTGAATGTATGTTTATTGTATGTTTATGCATGACGTGTGTGAACGGCTGAGTGTTGTATATTTATTGTATGTTTATGCATGACGTGTGTGAACGGCTGAATGTTGTATGTTTATTGTATGTTATGTATGACGTGTGTGAACGGCTGAATGTTGTATGTTTATTGTATGTTATGTATGATGTGTGTGAACGGCTGAATGTTGTATGTTTATTGTATGTTATGTATGACGTGTGTGTGAACGGCTGAATGTTGTATGTTTATTGTATGTTATGTATGACGTGTGTGAACGGCTGAATGTTGTATGTTTATTGTATGTTATGTATGACGTGTGTGAACAGCTGAGTGTTGTATGTTTATTGTATGTTTATGCGTGACGTGTGTGAACGGCTGAATGTTGTATGTTTATTGTATGTTATGTATGACGTGTGTGAACGGCTGAATGTTGTATGTTTATTGTATGTTATGTATGACGTGTGTGAACGGCTGAATGTTGTATGTTTATTGTATGTTATGTATGACGTGTGTGAACGGCTGAATGTTGTATGTTTATTGTATGTTTATGCGTGACGTGTGTGAACGGCTGAATGTTGTATGTTTATTGTATGTTATGTATGACGTGTGTGAACGGCTGAATGTTGTATGTTTATTGTATGTTATGTATGACGTGTGTGAACGGCTGAATGTTGTATGTTTATTGTATGTTATGTATGACGTGTGTGAACGGCTGAATGTTGTATGTTTATTGTATGTTATGTATGACGTGTGTGAACGGCTGAATGTTGTATGTTTATTGTATGTTATGTATGACGTGTGTGAACGGCTGAATGTTGTATGTTTATTGTATGTTATGTATGACGTGTGTGAACGGCTGAATGTTCTCCACAGGTGGAGACGGTTCGTTCCAACAAAAAGACACAAATAGTCGTCATGATGTCGCGCTCACGGGCTCGAATTTCATGTATGTGACAGTTGCAGTCGTGCAAAATATCCTCTGCACATGCTTGATATAAATACACACACACACACACACACACACACACACACACACACACACGGACCGGCTGCCCCAGATGTGTCTCTCAGAGTCACAGGACCGACGGTCCGAGAGAAACGCCGTCCATCGGAATCTTCATAGAGACAAATAAACATTCACACCACAGACGCGGCCTCCCACCCTCTGATCGGAAGGCGTATTGATCAAGTAAACTTATTGATCGGCTCATAATTTCACGTTTTGTTTTAATTTAATCCTTTTTTTTTTTTTTTCTCTCACCGGTACCCATTATTTGGCCGCGCGGCGAAACAGCTAACAGTCGGACAGCTCCTCGGCGAGCAGGAGCATGTCTCCGTACGGGCCCAGCGTCTCCATGGCGACGAGATGGAGAGGAGGAGGGATTGTAAACCGGCTGGAGCGCAGAGAGAGAGAGAGAGAGAGAGAGAGAGAGAGAGAGAGAAAGAAAGAGAGAGAGAGAAAGAGCTCAAGCAGAGACATGTAGGAGATGTAGTCTGGCTGCCGCAAACCGAAGGAGGAGGAAGAGGAGGAGGAGTTGGTGAACGCTACAAATCTGCAGAGAGTGTGTGAGGCGGGAGAGGAGAAGAGAAGTGAGGAGTGAAGCTTGGAGAAAAAAAGAGAGGGAGAGGAGAAAAAAAAAAGAGAGAGACTTGGCTTTTTTTGAGAGACGGCCGAAAGAGAGGAGGAGGAATTTGGACGGCGGTTCGGCGAAGTGAAGGCAACTCCTCCTCTTGGAAAGCAGGTGAGACGCCGAAGGGGGTTGAGAAGGATCTTTCTTCCAGGTGATCTCGGTCCAGCCTGCTAACGGGGTGTGTTTACGGTGTGTGTGTGTGTGTGCGTGTGTGTGGATAGCGTGTGTGTGCACGTTTTCACTCCCTGGAGTATCGACTGCGCCTTCGCGATGCCTTCAATGCACCTTCCCCGGTGTCGGGAAATTGGATGTGTGTGTGTGTGTGTGTGTGTGTGTTTTTCTCGCCTGGATGGCGATGGAGCAGACGAGGCGTTCGGGTTCCAAGTAAAAAAAAAAAAATAGAAAACCCAACGCGGCGTTGGATCCGCGTCCTTCTGGTGTGTGTGGGAGATCTGTGAGCGAGAAGTTTGCGGCGTAACTCGGGAGTTTGGACGAACGTTCACCCTCTCATCCCCGCGTCCCATCGATCTGATCGCTTATTGATCCAAAAGTGATCAGGAGGCTCCGGAAGGAAGGTTCAAATCCGACCCATCCCAGTTTGTGGAGCGGGGAAATGTTTTTCCAATCGACCGATTGGACTGATTGGCGCGTGGGTTGGATTCCGGAGTCTCCACGTTCTCCTGCGTCTGCCTGGGGTTCCTGGGGTTCCTGGGGTTCCTCGGGTTCCTCGGGTTCCTCGGGTTCCTCGGGTTCCTCAAGGTTCTCCGGGTTCCTGGCGCAGTCCGAACGCACGCAGGAGTTTCGCTGGAAACTTTAACTTGTCCAGACAGAGGAAGAATTCTTGGACGTCTCTGCAAGACGCGTGAATGAGAGGGTGAACGCTTGGTTGGACGTCTCTAGAACACGTAGAAATGAAAGGGTGAATGTTTGTCTGTATGAGTGAGTGAGAGGGTGAACGTTTGGACATCTTTAAGATGCATAAATGAGAGGGTGAATAGTTGGACATTTATGACATAAATGCGAGGGTGAATGTTATTTGTCTATGTAGACGCGTGAATGAGAGGGTGAATAGTTGGACGTCTATGATAGAATGAATGGTTGGACGTCTGTAAGATTTATGAATGAGAGGGTGAATGGTTGGACGTCTATGAAGCGTAAATGAGAGGGTGAATGTTTTATCTATTCTAGATGAGGAAATGAGAGGGCGAATAGTTGGACGTCTATGACAGAAATGAGAGGGTGAATGTTATTTGTTTATATATACGAGTGAATGAGAGGGTGAATAGTTGGACGTCTATGATTGAATGAACGGTTGGACGTCTGTAAGATTTATGAATGAGAGGGTGAATGGTTGGACGTCTATGACATAAATGAGAGAGTGAATGTTATTTGTGAATGGACGTCTAAATATGATGCATAAATGAGAGGGTGAATATTATTGGACGTCTATGATTTAATGAATGAGAGGGTGAAAGTTTGTACATCATTATATGACCGATAAATGAGGGAATCTTTCTAGAATACATGGGAATGAGAGGGTGAACGGTTGGACGTCTATTTATGACATAAATGAGAGGATGAACGTTTTATCTATTCTAGATGAGTGGATGAGAGGGTGAATAGTTGGACATTCCTTATTAGAATGTATGGTTGGACGTCTATGACATAAATGAGAGGGTGAATGTTATTTGTGAATGGACGTCCAAATATGATGCATAAATGAGAGGGTGAATGGTTGGACATTTATGATTGAATGAATGGTTGGACTTCTATATATGACACATAAATGAGAGGGTGAATGTTTTATCCATTCTAGATGAGGGTGAATGAGAGTTGGACGTCTGTGATTGAATGAATGGTTGGACGTCTTTTAAGATTTATGAATGAGAGGGTGAATGTTACTTGTGAATGGACGTCTAAATATGATGCATAAATGAGAGGGTGAATGGTCGGACGCCTCTATAATATGTGGGGGTGAGAGGGTGAAAGTTTGTGCATCATTATATGACCGATAAATGAGCGGATGTTTCTAGAATACACAGGAATGAAAGGGTGAATGGTCGGACGTCTATATATGTTGCTTAAATGAGAGGGTTAACGGTTATTTATCAATGGAGACGAGCGCATGAGAGGCTGAACGTTTGCATTTTATCATTGGACACATAAATGAGAGGGTGGACGGACGTCTGAATATGATGCTAAAATGAAAGGGTGAACGGTTGTGTGAATGAAAGGTTGTACATTTATATACGACACATGAAAGGGTGAATATTGTGCGTCATGAATGAGTGGCTGAAAGGCTAAATATCTCTAGAGGGTGAACAGCGGAAAGTCTCTAAACAAATGAACCAATGAATGATGGGACTCGTCCATCCGGTAGTCGGACGCTAAGCTTCTCCTCGAGGTGGACGACTCACTTCTGGGCTGAAGTGGGTCAGAAACGCTGGGCCGTAAATCCGCGGGCGTATCTCCAGCCCCTTGTCATCGCCGGCGAGCGATGATGAGTTGCCGGGGTTTTTTAAAGGAGGGGGATTTACGGTCGCCGAGCGTTTCGGCGTCCCGGAGAAAAAGTCCCTCCGGAACGCCGCTTTTGTCCTAAACGCGGCAGCTTTGACCTGCCGCTTCTGATCTACGGCTGCTTTCACACGGCCGGGCGGGCGTGAGAAAGCACATTCGTCAACTATTTGCAATTCATTCTTTCATGAACCGCAACGCTCGTCGAATAAATATACATATTTCACCCTCTCATTCACACCTGGTTCAAAAATACAGTCTTTCACAATGAATTATTATTATTATGATTATTATTATTTCCTGCGGGTGAACGGTCGTCTGTATCTTTCCGGTGAGTGAATGAGAGGGTGAACGGTTGTACGTCTCAGTATCGGACCTTGTGATTGGCCGATGGTCAAAGGTTAGCCCCGCCTCTCGCTGCAGCCTTTACATGATGAATGCGTGAATTTACGTGAGGTACGAAACACAGAATCTTTTCTAAACCCCTCATCGAAGGAGGCCGTGCAGAAGGTGCATCCTCGTGCACACTCGTGCACGTGTTCTCACACCGCCTGGGGGGGGGGGGGGGGGGGGCTAGACCCGTCTCCAACCCCTAAAGTATTTATTAGCCCGGAAAAACTATCACACACCGTTTCCTCCCCAATCTTATTGGGAATTCAATTCATCAGCTGCTCCGTGTGTGTGTGTGTGTGTGTGTGTGTGTGTGTGTGTGTGTGTGTGTGTGTGTGTGTGTGTGTGTGTGAAATAGAGAGGGAGCGAGAATGACGAAGTGTAGCTTCTCAGAGATCTCGTTTTAACCTTGATCTTGCCGCATTTGGTTATGTTTGCACACACACACACACACACACACACACACCTAGTGGTAGTTACAGTCCTGCTATTACTGGAGATATCTCTGTCTCCATGTAGGCGGGTTTATTAATTCCTCGCTGTCATTGGCTGCCCGATTTCACGGCGCTGAGACGATCCTTCCCGCGGTCATCATTTTTAGCACATCGACGTTAACCGCATTACCCCCCCGCTCGCCCCGGTTGCCGGGCAACCGGCGGTCTCCGCTTACCCTCACGCCTCCCACCTTAATATACCGTACGGTTGCACGCGTCGCTTCTAAACGGAGCCGAGAGGTGGAGCTCAGATGGTCATCGGTGTGATGAATGGGCTCCGGCTCATCATGGCGGTGGATATACGTTGTGTGTTAGCCACGGGGATGCATATGAGTGTGTGTGTGTGTGTGTGTGTGTGTGTGTGTTTAAAGAGCATGAAAAATCAATAGCAATGATTCACATGGAAAGCTCTGCCACTAAACATCACACCTGGAGCGCTGAGGGAAGCCGGTGAAGGCCTTCCTGATTTGGACGTCGTCGTTCGGGTCGTTAGCGGACGTTAGCCATTTCCCGCTAGCCGTTGTTTCCGCGCCCGCCGTGTTTTCACCCCTCCCAGTGCGATTGGGAGATTTTAATCGAGGCCGCATTTAGCGTCCGGGAGACCTCGGGCAGCTGTCCCATTCCGCTGAACAACGCTTGTTTTGTTTTCGTTTCTCCTAGCCGCTAGTGGTGAGAAGGTCCAGAACAAGAATAGACCACGGCAGCTAGCTTAAACGCAGCTCCGTTTCAGCTGATATCACCCCCCCCCCCCCCCGCCACCACCGCTCCGGGTTTTATCGTCCGGCTGCCGACAGCTGCCGCCGGATCGGAATAACTTCCCCACCCCCAGATTCTGTGGACCAGCTGATGCTTTCCTGTAGAAGAAACATCCCATATAAATACATGTGCAATAATTCAGGTGGCGGATTGATACAAAATCAATCCTGTGCGCTGCTGGGATGTTTTGTGGGGTGAAATCGTAGCTGCGACCCGACGCCGAGTCTTTTGTATAAATGTCACTCTCAGCCGCTTCCAGAGTAGATTAAACAATTTATTTTCTTCTTCTGTTGGCATCATTAGCTGATCTTTGATACGTCGCCAGGTGCGCTTACAATAGCGAATGTTATACGAGCCGATTTCGGACAGAAAGGTTGGAAGAAATGTCCGTCTCGGGTTTTTGTTCCAGGATGTAGCCTCCTCCAGAAGACCGGTAAGGGACCACAGTGCCACAATAACCATGGACTATTAGACAGTTGAAGTTTCTTTTCCCTATAGGCTAACCCCCGTTAGCCGTTCGCTACCTCATTTTGGACAAAACGTCAAGGTTCCTCCGTGAGCCCAGAAGACCAGAAGAGCTTGGACCATTTCTCGCTGCTTCTGTCCACGAAGGAGTGCCCACAAAGGTTTTGCGCAAGAAGTATCTGGTAACGGCTTGTCTTATGACCAATCACCAAGAGGAGGAGGAGCTACCTGGAGCCGTAGCTAAGCTAAAATGGTTGTTGGGCCTCGTTCCTGGGAAGGTTTTCTGAGCCGCGGTGCAAAAGAGGCCGACCATGCCCATCGTGTGATTTAACAAGATCATTTTGGAGCATCCCGTTGGATTCTCCTGAAATTTAACGCGGACTTTCTGGTTCTGCGGCCGTTGATTCTGCGCACTTTGAGCCGGGCGAGTCGAAGCATCTCGCGCGAGATATCGATATCACCGGAGTCGTGACCTCGTGGTCCGCAAGGGACAAATGAAGATTCTTGAAATGAACCTTTCGTCTGAGGGAATTCAGTGTCCTGGAACCATCTTCCAGGCTCCAACCAGGGGACACCCTCTCTTTGTCCAAGAATAGCCTTCAAACCTTTCTCTTTAGAACGCTCACAGCTAGCGCTAGGCTAGCCCCCAGTGATGCCACCATAGGCTTCCTCCGCTTCCCATGATTGATCCCACCTTTCCTTCATCCATGCTTGATGCTAACGGGAGTCCCTGGGATCTCATTTTAGCTATTAGCATGTAACTGTTAGCGCTGCTGGTTAGCAGGCGTACCCTCACATGTAGCTCATTCTTGCTTTCTCGATTGAACGTGCGGGGCAGAACCTTCTCTGCACGCTCCTGGATGAGATGTCGGGTTTCTGTAGATCATCTTAAAGAGTTGGAAAGCACCATCGGGCAGCTGCGTCGCGATTTGGCCTGGTGCTAACGAAATCTGACTTGACATTTATCAGCAGGTGCTTGGGCCTTTGGCAGAGACCATATCTAAGGCAACCGCAATGCTTATTTAGATTAATTGAGCCTTTATGAAATGAAATTAGATGTGATTTTACAGCTATCAAAGCTAACTCAAGAGCTATTAAGGTAAATAAATCCGTGGTAATGCGCTTAAGCTCGGACAGAACAATGTGAGGCGTCGTCGACGGCCCTTTTAGCACCTCGCCGACGATTAGCCTGTGATGGGGATTTCGGGGATGCGTGAGGATTAACCGGACCTTCCCACGTTATCGATGAACCGAACCGGACTTTTGCCTCCCTCCCCCTGTTTGGCTTCACGCTCCGGCGAACCAGAGAAAGGGCTTTTTGTCCCCCCGACGTCCCGAATGAGAGCAGCCGTTGTTCGCGGCCTTCTGAACCGACCCGCCGTCCTCGTCTTTGCTAAATTTCCCATCGTCGCGTTCAATCTGGGTCAGCGCGAGCTTTGAAACGGCCCCTTTTTTTTTTCTCTCAGCGGCGCGTCCTTGTTTTGAAAGTCGGCGCAAATGAGTTATAAAGCAAGCCGTTAAAAATCAACAGGAAGGGATCTCAAATTATCTTCTGATCTAATGATAATAATCATTCATCAACAGAATTATATTGTTTAATTACCAAGAAGTTGCCTGTAATTTAAGTCGGAATGACCAAAATACAGGCTGATCTCCATCCCTCCTTCTGTCTTGTAGCACGGCTCCGCTAGCCGTATGCGCGCCGGCTAATCCGTTAATCGAGCTCGTTCAATCTTGGCTAACGGGATTAGAGGGTTGATTGGCGGCAGGACGGCGGACGGGGAGCTCCGACCCAAGACGGCAAGACGCATCCCATAATGTCACGTGTCTAAATGTTAGCCGCTAGTTAGCATATATTTTTGAAGGAGACGGGGATTTAAGGGGAGCTAATCGGTTAGCGCTTTGGTTGGATTCCCACTGGAGGGTTTGCTGTGTGGGGGTTCCTCAGGGTTCCTCGGGGTTCTTCAAGGTTCTCCAGGGTCCTCACACACTCCAAACACACTCTGTGGCGACCCTCCAAAAAAATGAGCGGTTGCATTTCAGAGATCTTTCCAGATACCGAAAGAACGAGTGAATGAACGAATGAATGTCCTGTTCTTCTAAAAAATGGAACGACGTCAGATGGGAACTTTTCGATCCGAGCTGAGAAATCACGGCCGAATCATCCCGTCACCCGCTTTCCCGCTCTTTGCGTCGGCTCCGAATCCAAGTATCGGCTGGTCGGACGCTGAACATGGATATCGGTGTGTATCGGATCGGTGTGTATCGGAGTGTGTGTTAGCTAATTGTTTGTGCCACCGGAGCTTCGGCGGGGGGGGGGGGTTGGATGGAGAAGCTCTTGAAGATGAATGTGACAGCAAGGGCGGCGGGGGTCGCCTGTGTGTGTGTGTGTGTGTGTGTGTGTGTGTGTGTGTGTGCAGCTGCTACGAATGTAATTTACATGCAAATGACGCGATGCTGCCGTCAGACGTGGCGTGGTGTCGCTGTGTTTTAACAATAATTGTCGGGTTGCATTCAGATTCTCATCTATTCGGGGATAACAACGTAATCTCCCCCCCGGGCACCAAAACAGCTGGTCGAACTGTGTGTGTGTGTGTGTGTGTGTGTGTGTGTGTGTGTGTGTGTGTGTGTGTGTGTGTGTGTGTGTGTGTGTGTGTGAGAGAGACAGACAGAGAGGGAGCTCACACATTCACATGCATTTGGCCTTTTTTCTTGTGGTGTGTGTTTGTGTGTGTGTGTGTGTGTGTGTGTGTGTGTGTGTGTGTGTGTGTGAGCTTGCAAAAGAGAGCAAGTGTGTGCACATGCATGTACTTTTTAAGTTGTGTGTGTGTGTGTGTGTATATGAGTGCTTATGAGACGGAATGAACAATCACACACATCCGCATGCTTTTTTCACTTTTTTCATATGGTGTGTGTGGCCTTTTTTTCTAGTGGTGTGTGTGTATGTGTGTGTGTGTGTGTGTGTGTGTGTGTGTGAACGAGTGAGTGCTTGCACATGCATGTGTGTATTTTTTTAAATTGTTGGTGCATATGTGTTTGACTTTCATTGTAGTTTGTGTGTGTGTGTGTGTGTGTGTGTGTGTGTGTGTGTGTGTGTGTGTGTGTGTGTGCGCGCGCGTGTGTGTGTGTGTGTGTGTGTGTGAACGAGTGAGTGCTTGCACATGCATTTGTGTATTTTTTTAAATTGTTGGTGCATATGTGTTTGACTTTCATTGTAGTTTGTGTGTGTGTGTGTGTGTGTGTGTGTGTGTGTGTGTGTGCGCGCGCGCATTCATACCTTAGTGTGTGAATGTGTGTGTGCAAAAAAGAGCAAGTGCATGCAGATGTGTGTGCACTTTTCAAGTTCTTTGTGCATGTGTGTACGTGTGTGTGTGCTTGCTTGCGTGCATTCACGTGTGTGTGAGAGCTCGCCAGTACACACACATGCATGTGTACTTTTCAAGTCGCGTGTGTGTGTGTGTGTGTGTGTGTGTGTGTGTGTGGGTGACTGCTGAGGCGGCTGTGTTTCCATGGTTACAGGTGAACTCCCGGCTAAGGTTGAGGCTCCTACTGTAGTTAAAGTAGATGCTGTTGCATAAGACGAACTGTAACACACACACACACACACACACACACACACACTCAAGGCAATTACCGCTCTCTCTCTGGAGTGTGTGTGTGAGAGGGCTGGTGTGTCACGCCACTTCCTGAGGACGTGAATATTTCATGACGGCGACGACACGCAGGCTCTCTCGCACACGTTGCCATTTATAAGCGGTCGTCTGAATACACACATCGTGCGACGTGTGTGTGTGTGTGTGTGTGTGTGTACTGTGTTGTCATTGTCTTGCACCGAACAATAAGTGTGTCACGTTGTCGAGGAGACATCATTCAGTGCAAACGGCGAGCAGATGGCGGCGGCGGCGTGGACGTTGCAGGCGGAAGCGTGACGGTCAAGATGACGTGTAAATGTCGGTCCGAATGGGAAACGTGGTTCCCGTGCGTGCTTGGTGCCGTCACGTGATTGGTCCGCTAGGGGAGAGGGCGGAGCTAAGTTACGGAGTTTCCTGTTTTGGACAATAACAAACATGGAGGAGGAGCTGGCGAGAATGTCAGTGGCGGTCAGTGTTATTTTATTCCTGGCAAAGTTCTTCGTACACAAAAACAGAATGCAAAAGTGTTCCCCCAAATTTTATGATTTTTATAAACAATTTTGAATGACTTAAAAAAAAAATCCTTAAAACTTATGGAAAAATCTAAAAACCAAAAAAATATACAGTTTGATGACTGAGATTCCTTGTGAACCAGCAAGTTCAATACATATTATACTCCCCTTGCAATTTATTTACGTATTTCATTTATTTATTTTTCTTTTTATCTATCCACCTATCTATTTATTTATTTATTTGTTTGTTTATTTATTTTTATTTTTTTATTTATTTTTATTTTTTATTATTTAATTTTGTTTTATTTAATTTGTCTTCTAGCATTAAACATTTCTCACAAACCTGTAATACTGTTAACTGAACAAATGTCCTTTGCTTCCTCATCCTCGGTTGATTCATTGGATTCTACCTTGCCATGTTTGTTTATAAATATGTATATCTGTTTATACTATTTATGTTCAATAAAATGGTTGAGCTTAGCATCCACCGAAACAGCGCCCCTTGTGGCCTCGGGTGGTACCGCTGCGTTATGCTACGCTAATGCGACCTCCTGGAAAATCTTCAGAAATACGCAGGAAATGAGCGCAGACGACGGACAGGAGGCTCCGCCTCTTTGCAGAAATGAGCCCTTAGACCCGTTAGCTCCCCTCAAGTTAGCCTAAGTTGTGCTAAGGAGACATAAAGACTGATGATCTGCGAGAAGATTTATGGACGTAGTGAGAGAGGATATGAAGTTAGTTGGTGTGAGAGAGGAGGATACAGAGAATAGAGTCGGATAAAAAAGGTTAAATCGCGGTGAAGGGAAAAGCCCAAAGGAAAAGAAGAAAAGTATGTGTCAGAAGTACAGAAAGGAATTGAAGCTAACCTTATTTATCGCTGTGTTTCCGGTGTTCTCGGCGTTTCCTTCACAAAATCAGCAAAAGTAAAGCCTTCTCGAGACCCTTGCTAATGCTAATGCTATCTCCAGCTAGCTGTCCTTCGTTCATCCAAGCTAACAATCACTTTGCTTCGTTAACGTCGCCGCCCCTTTAGCCACATATAGCATGTTGCTGTTCTTCAGGATGCTACTTAGCCGTGTCGTGGTGCTTAAAGAGCTCTGGAACACCAACACCGCTCTAGATGTTAGCTATCATTTCCTCCATCAGATCTATTATAATTCTTAACTTCTTTGTAGCACCACTAGCACTTTAAACTCTTTAGGAGCCATAATGAGGGCTAGCTTACGGGAAAAAGTGTCATAACAGGAGTAAGATGCGCGACTGCTGCTTCGCTACAACATTTGTGTGATCATACTTGTTTGCAGCTCGACTCAAAATGTGATCAAAACCTGTTTTTACGCGGTTTTGTTCTTTATTTGGAGCGTTTGAAAGCCTTAACTGTACCATCAATAAAATCGCTAAAATGCTAAATCTTTTCTATAAAATTGCATCGGTTGAAACATTCAATCCTGTTCTGTTTGATGCCTGAATTTTAATTCTAAAATGGTATCGCGGGTTAAAAATCCAGATTTTTTTATATCTTGGATTTCTATATATTTATAATTTCAACTTTTTTCATATCAAAATAAGAATGTTGTAGCGCGGCGACCAACCAGAGCGCGGTGTTCTGTACCCTGAGCTCTGATTGGCTCAGCAACCGCTGCATCATTCTCTGCATTTCCTCCAGTCCATTTTAATTGTTTATAAGGTTAATCTAAGTGTAGGGAGCCTCTTATAACTGCAAAATATGTGTAAATTAGTAAAAGAAAAACAAAAAAGAAAAAAAGAAGCCTTTCTGAAGAAGTGAAGAAATTTTCTTCAAGTGAAGAAACAACAGGACTTTTTTTTTTTTTTTTTTTTTTTTTTGTATTAAGTAATTTTGTTTCAATTTGCATCCGAACCCCCCACGCGCCGGTTTTTAATGACGACGCGTCTGGAAGAACACCAGCACGTCGGTTTCGCCGCCAAAATCATTTTCTTTTTGACCCCGTTTGTGTTAAAATTGTGTTTTCTAACACGCCGCGCAATTTCAACCGACAGCTCCCTCTGCCGCCGACGGCCTTCTCATTTATTCATTTTTTTTTTTTTGCTTTGCATTAGTAACAGATGTGCTCTCTGACCTGTGTGTGTGTGTGTGTGTGTGTGTGTGTGTGTGTGTGTGTGTGTCAGCGCTTACTCCAGGCAAGACTGTGGGGGGAATCATTACACTTGCAGCAAGGCCTCACAAGGAGGCTAATTACCACCTTCTGCCCTGAAGACGCTCTCACACACACACACACACGCTCTCGCAAACACTGGCACACACACACTTTATCCGGCTGCATTATCGGATGCCATCCAGCGTCTCGTCATAAGCCGGCGGGAGTCGGCGCAGATGCTTTATATACATCTTCTTTGGAAAAGTCAGTAAAATGTCTGGATGTCTGCTGGAAAATGAAGACTTTCATTGGACTCCGTGTGTGTGTGTGTGTGTGTGTGTGAACGCTGATGTAATGCGTGTCCTGGGAAACATTAATTGCAAATTATAATTTACAGATGATCGAATGCTGTTTACCAGAGTTGCGCCGTGAGGGTTGAAAAACCTTGTTCATGAAATTAAAAATCAAAGAGTGAAATGAGAAGCTTTATTTTGCAGATATACATGCAAGTGATGAGACATATATATTTGTATGAAATGGCAAAGCCAACATTATTTTAAAAGATTTATTTTCATTTTCGTTTCATTTTTATTAACATTTATTTTCATTCATATATATATATATTTTCTTTTTTTTTTACTGTAGCAAATAGGACTATTTTACTATATTTATATATATACATATAATCAAAGTCCATCAAGTCCATCGCTCACTCTTATCCATATATATGGATATATTTATGTATATTTATATATATATAGAGAGAGAGCAAAGATTTATCTCTACAAAGACTAGAAAATGAAATTAATTGCAACTTGCACTGTCATCATCCATTTCTCGCTCTTATCCATATATACATATAAGTATATATATTTATATATACATGTATACATATACATATGATTACATGTACATATATTTCAGAAATAAATCCTTGCTATATATATCTTTTTATATGTATTTACTGTGAATATATAGCAAACATTTATTTCCAATTGCAATTTCCATTGTGATCAAAGTCCATCTCCCCTACATGTTCATATATATATAGATAGATAGATAGATAGATAGATAGATAGATAGACAGATAGACAGATAGACAGATATATAGATAGATAGATAGACAGATAGACAGATAGATAGATAGATAGATAGATAGATAGATAGATAGATAGATAGATAGATACACAAATATATATAGACATCCATATTTTAGAATAGAATGAGCCTTTAATTGCATCTCTCTCCATATAATCACATAAAATTCACCTCTTCAGTTCAGGTTTATTTACACGCTACTTATATATTTATATATATTCATTTTTTTTAAATTTTTAATCTACAAAGCTTATCCTGCTTATCGGAGCTGCTCTGTTTTCCGCGGACCCGGGATTTACGACCCCGACCTCCAGACCTGCAGCCGTCGCTTCCTGCCTCGGAGAATTATAACACGACGGCAGTTTGGCAGGAAAAAGAAAAATTAAGATCCGAGCAGGAAATTACAACAGAATTAGCAGCAAATGTAATCACTTTCCTGGCCTGCACACCTGTGTGTGAGTGTGTGTGTGTGTGTGTGTGTGTGTTTCAAGTGCTTCTAATGCCTGATCTCCTGCTCTGCACCTCCAGGTACTGAAGATCAACCTCATCGGGCACAGAAAGCGGATTTTGGCCTCGCTGGGGGACCGGATACACGAAGACACCCCTCAGAAGCCTCCGCGGGCCATCTCCCTACGGGTCAGTCCTGCTACACATTGCACTAATTCATATACTTTGTGTGTGTGTGTGTGTGTATGCCTAGTGTGTAAGTTAATTATCCCCCTCATTCTGAATACACATGTGTCTTCCATTCTGAGTCTGCATACATACAGTCCATGCAAACTAGTAATAACACATAAATGTATACAGGACTGTCTCAGAAAATTAGAATATTGTGATAAAGTTCTTTATCTACTGTGATGCAATAAAAAAAAATTAAAAAATTCTATTTCATGATATTCTAATATTTAGAATTTTTGAGTGTTCTTAAGATGCAAGCCATAATCAGCAATATTGAAATAATTAAAGGCTTGCAATATTTCAGTTGATTTGTGATGAACCCAGAATGTATGACATTTTTCTTTCTGTAATTGCATTACAGAAGATAAAGAACTTTATCACAATAGTATAATTTTCTGAGACAGTCCTGCACATTTACATTCCCAATCTATGTACCGTGTGTGTGTGCATTTATATTCATACATATTCATGCATGCAGTGTCAGTATATACATATATATATATATATATATATATATATGCACACACACATGTGCACACACACACATGTACATGTGTAAATATCAGTGTATACTTATGCATGTACTTATGTGTATATACATATATATGTATATATGTATATACAAATTCCCAGTAAATTTACTGCGTGTGTGTGTGTCTGTGTGTGTGTTTGTGTATTTATATTCATACATATATACACACACAGCATCTGTAAATTTTGCATTTCATTCTGCATGTATACACACACTCGCACACACACATATGTACATATCAGTGTATACATATGTGTACATATATATATATACAAAATACATTCAGCCCCAAATTATACTTGTGTATATTATCATGTAAATTAAATCCAAACACAAATATGTATGTGAATGCCCGAAATCAAATACAGTATAATTTATAATTTATATATGCATGAGAAGATGAAGAATATTCTTTTAATCATCCCACGGTGGGAATACCTCCATGTCAAACACAGCAGAGAGTGGATGGTGCAGCAGCAGCAGGGTAGTTGGTGATAATGTGCAGCAGTCAGATATATAAATATCAAAAGGAATCTAAAAATATACAGTCAAAGAAAAAAGAAATAAAGTATATAAATAATAGATAAGCATGTGCAAAAAGTGGCAGCTAGCAGTGTACAACAATGTACACTGTAAATGTCAGGTACATGGGAGTACAAGTTAAGACCCTCTCCTTCTAGCCTTACTGTCTCCTGGACGCGCACTTTGTCCACCTTCCTTCTCTGCATCACGTCGACCAACTCTCTACCTTTTACCCTCATCGTCCCGACATTCAAAGTCCCGGACGCTTGTCTGTTCCTCGCCTTCTTCGACTCGCAGTCGCCCGGTTTCCACTTGTACCACGTAGCCTATCGGCACCAATGGCGGTCGTTGTTGACCCGGGACTCGAACCATCCCTTGTGTTCGATTTGCACATTTGTTTTGGCATGAAATGCCCTTTCTAAATAGAAGATGCTGACTGACGCCTGTTCACTTGCATTGAGTTTCACCCGTTCATCGGCGTCAAGTCGCCTAAGGGTCAACCGTCAAGGCCCAAATACCGAAAGAAGTTCCTCTAATTCGATGAATGCGCGGAAAGAAGGCACAGATTTTTGCTTTTGCGAAACAAAACTCATTAGCAGCTCCGCGGTCGTTTCAATCCTCGACGTTTCTGCAGGTCCGTTGTTTTCCTCGGGGTGTTCGATGGCGGCGGTACCTTCAGATCCCGCCTTCTGTCCCAACACCAGTTGGAAACACCAGCCGCTTTACCGAACCTGACGGTAGAAAGGCCATCTTCTCCCCGTCTCCGCGGGGTTTTGGAGGACGGGACGGTTTTCCCCGAAAGCCCCCTTCTCGCAACGAAGGAGCCATCGGGAGGAATAATTGACGTGCCGGCGCATCAGACCGTTACGCCATCATTGCACCGTTATTGCATCTAAAACTCTTCTGGGACTTTAAGTCCCGGCTCTGCTTGAAAAGCCTCTTAGCTAAACATAATTTTCCACTTTGAAAGAGGCTTGTTTTGCCGGCTTGCTGCTCTATAATTTCGCTCCGGTGCCGGAGTAGTCCTCCTGGAAACTTCGGGGTTGCTGGCGCAATTCCCCAGTTGTAGAAGATGCATGGAAAACAAGGAGGAGGTCATACGTGCGCATCAGAGTTTGTCGATTCTCCGACGTTTCCGCCAGTTCTTCTTCAAGAACGTTACTTGTGTTGTGGAGGGATGGTGAAGATCTGGGTAGAAGGGCGCTGAGGTTGGAAGAGGAAGAAGGCACTTGATGTGACAGAATGCAGAGCAGGCGGTTAGATTTGGAGAAGTTGATGTTCGAGGAGGAAGAGCAACATATTCGTGTCTCTCAATCAATCTTGTAAGTATGCTTGGAAGCCATCTTTGGTTCGTTCTGGCCCAGACACTCTGCATCTCCTCAGCTGGACCAAGAAACAAGTCCACTTGTAAGTCAGCCCCCTCCCTTCTTCTGCTTTTGTCTGTTCCCTTCCGGGGTTACCACGGCCAATCGCCCGCCTCCATCTAACCTCTTTCCCCCTTCGTCCATAAACCGCCTCTCTGGTCTAGATCTTCTTCGCCACCCCTCCTCTGTCCACGTCCAAACCATCCTGACTTTATCTCCAGAACTTCTCACATGCGCCGTCCCTTTGACGGCTCCAAAGCCCTGAGACTGTCTGGGCTTCAGGCTCCATTTCAACATACGTTTACTGTATCGGTTTACGTGTCCACAGATGGACCGAGACCTTCTGGTACCAGGAGGTTGTTAGTTCCGTGTCGTTCCGGCCGCTTTCAGGGAATGCTCCTCAGCCCTGCGGCTGAATAATGAGATGTGGCATTGCGCGGTGAACGCGTTTGCCCTGGTTAGCGCACGAGAGGAAGTGACAAAGCAAATTATGAAATGATGAATGAGCCCTCTTGCTTCTGCCCGTCGCGTCCCTTCCCAGGAGCCCGGCGGGAACCACACTCCCCCCCAGCTCAGCCCGTCGGTCGGCCAGGCAGCGTACACGGCGGGGGTCCCCGGCGGATCACTGGACGTCCAGCATCTCATCATGCAGGCGGACGCCCGGCGCAGGCAGCGCAGCAATGACAACTACTTCGAGGACGTGCCGAGATCCAAGCTGGAGCGACAGATGGCCCAAGTCAGCATGGTGAGCAGGGGAGGGACGAAGGGAGGACGAGGGAGTTGGACGTAACAAGAAGCATTATGAATGGCCGCTGTCGCGGATAAACACCGGGCGAACGCGCCGAACGCCGTCCTCGTCACTGTCGGCAGAGATTATAAAAAGACAGAGAGCGACCACAAGCTCGACCCTCTGGAGCCCAAAGCTGCCTTCATTTTTATTGGTGACACAGTTCCAGCCTGCTTTCAGAATATCGTACAGACAATAACATCGTAATGATCATCTTGTCGGAATTTTGTCGTAGCAGCTGGACTTCAATTTCTTCCCTTGAGGAGGTTTCAACTCTTACCTGAGAGGTTTCTTTGGTTTCCAATGGACTGAGAGGAGTTTTGGGCAGCAAAGGTACATCTTCTGGGGACTTACCTGAGTTGAAATTTGAAAAGGTGCAGCCAAAATTTTTCAAAATTCAACTCAGGTAAGTTCCCAGAAGTTTAGCCCCAAAAATGAAACCCCGATAAACACAAAAGTGTGAAAAGTGTCAGCTAGAATTTTTCAAAATTCAACCAAAGTAAGTAACCAGAAGTTGTACAACAGCCCCACTTAATGACACCTCCATTAATGTAAAATTTGAAAACTTTCAGGTAAAATATCTCTTACATTTTTTTTAGATGTTCACTCCGGTAAGTCCCCAGAAATTTTACCGTTGTCCCCCTAAATGGAATGCCAATAAACATAAAAGTTTAAAAAGCTTCAGCTAAAGACCCCAGAAGTTGTATCCTTGTGCCCCGTAATGACACCTCCATTTACATATAATTTGAAAATTTTCAGCTAAAATGTTTCAAATCTTTTTTAAAATTCAACTAAAGTCCCCAGAGTTGTACCTTTGTCCCCTCTGATGACACCCTCAATAACTTAAAATTTTGAGAAGTTTCAGCAAAAATTCAACTCAGGTATGACCCCAGAAGTTGTATCCTTGTCCCCTGGAAGACACTTCCATGAAAGTAAAATCCTTAAAATTCCCCCGAAACTTTTTCCCACTTTAAGTCAGGTAAGTCCCCAGAAGTTGTACCTTTACTCCCCCCTGATGACGCCCCCATTAACTTAGAATTTTGAGAACTTTTAGCTGTAATGTTTCTAAATTTTTCCCATTTTAAGTCAGGTAAGTCCCCAGAAGTTGTACCTTTGCTCCCCCCAACAGCACCTTCAGTAGCACAACAACCCCATTCAATGTAGTTTCTGCAAAACAACTCTGCCATTTGCATAGCAAGCCGTCGCAACGCGAACCAGCGCCCCCAGCTGTCTTCGGAAAACTCCCCACAGTCCGTTCAAACTGAAGAAGCGTCTCAGATGAGAGGTTCTCAAGGGAAGAAAGTCAACAAAAAGATTCTGACAGGAATAAAACATGGCCTGGATGGACGAGACCCTCCGCGGACACGATTAGCATCTGTTAGCCTGAGCCTTAGCCGGGCCGCACCCAGGTGGTCTAAGAGACCCAAACAAAAAACGGGAGTTCCAGGTACCAGGAGGCGACGTTTGGCGCTTTCTGCGACTTTTCCACCAAAGAAGAAGCGCAGCGGCGGTCGGTTTCGCGCGAAGCGTCTGCTCGGAGTCCAACGCACCTACTCATGACACGCTTGGCGATTTCTGAAAGCAATCATTACAGCCTCCAAATCGACGATTTCATCATTTTCCCCTTGCGGCAGACGCACTCGGGAGGACGACTTCTAATCGGCGGCGTAATCGCGCAAGAGCACGGATGGGACGCAGCAGCTGTGTTGTGATTCTTTATGCGTCTCGGTCGTGAATCGGAGGCGCGTCAGTATCCCCGCTTTTTTCCACAAATAGCCCCGATGATTCAGCTTTTGCGAGAATAGAAAACCCCCCCCGACGGCTGGCTTCCTCGCTCACGGGTGCAGCCGAGGAGACCCAGCAAGGGTCGCGGAGTGGGAAGGGAAGGGAAGGGAAGGGAAGGGAAGGGAAGGGAAGGGAAGGGAAGGGAAGGGAAGGGAAGGGGGGCCGTAATTTTAAGCTGCCGTCGTTTAACACAGATTTGGCCTTTTTTACAGGAGGCTTACCCAAAAGCTCTTTGCGTCTTATCGTGAGATGTAACCTCCGCGGTCCCTCGCCGGCATTCTGGCGGGATTTAATACACGGGAAAAAAAAAAAAAATCAGATATGAGAGCTCAGCTCGGATCGCACAAACCCCCGTCTCTGACGCACGAAAAGCATCTGGTTTCATTTTGGAGAAACGAAAGGAGAGGCCATCGAAACGCGCCGGATGTTTATCCGAGGACTTTATGAAAAATACCCGGTCGGGATTTGGTTTGTGTCATCAGACGTAGGAGGAGAGTGGCGTCGTTTCCAAAAAAAAAAAAAAAAGTTTTCGCTTTTGATTTCCCCCCACGGGTGCCGTGTTTCCCGGTACTTACACTTATCGCCCGGTGAGTACCGTCATCCCCGATTGGTTGTCGTTGCAGGCCGGCGAGTGGTGCGAGCCAATCACCTTGCGCCCTCCGAACGAGGCCACCTCGTCCACTCCGGTGCAGTACTGGCAGCATCACCCCGAGAAGCTCATCTTCCAGTCCTGCGACTACGAAGCATACGTGAGTCCACGAGTCTACTTGCACTTCCTGTTTGTCCGCGATGGCGGTTTAGGAACCCCGAGTCCAATGAAGTCGGGACGTTGTTGACTAAAATCACAACACAGCTACATTCAGGATACACTCCAAAGACAATACATTTAATGTCAAAACCATTAAAATGTGTTGTTTTTTTTGGCAAATATTCACTCATTTTGGATTGGGTACCTTAAAACTCCCAAAAAATTGGTGATTTGGAAACAGGTGAGCCAAAAGGTTCGGTCGTCCAGCAGTTTAAGAATGACATTTGCAAAGGATCCGCGGATTTCGTCGTCTACGGTCCTTTATATCGGCAAAAGATTCAGAGAATCTGGAGAAATCTCTTTTTCATCGGAATCCGAAGTTGTCATATGTCATACAAGGTACTTCCGTCTCCGCGGGCAGGATAAAGTGGGCATGCTCAGCTCAGCTCACCTTCTGCAGAAGAACCCGTTGGACTCTCTTACAAATAACGGTCAAAATCGGTGAAGGACCGAGAAAAACTAGAAAGCATCGGCGTTCAAAATCCCATTTCCTGCTTTTTCGAGCTCCATTTGCGTGACACCCGCCGAAAGCACCGGTGGCAGAAATAGGAAAGATCAATGTAGCTGAACTCCACCTCGCGGCGAGCGTTGAACTCCGCTCTTATCTGCACTTCTGTTAAATTTAGACGGTTCCCAGTTACATAAGGGGATGTTACATATTCACGTTTCCATGGTTGCAGCCTTAAAGCCTCCGGTTGCTTCTCAGCACGGCCAGCAAATTCCATTAAGGACGCCAAATATGCTAAAATATATTGTTACAATAATGTTGAACGCCGATTTGGCTCGCAGTGAGAAGGTTTCTGGTTGGATTCCGACAGGTGGCCAAAAACATACCGGAGGTTCATTTGAGACCCCAAATTGTCCAGACACGTGAAGGAGAGGGGCAAAACTTGTATGTCTCTATAGGACGTCTTAATGAGCGATTGGTCTCAGGGTCGTCCAATCACAGCCGGACTCCCTGCGACCCCGACAACAGGATCAGCAGAATAGAAAACAAATGAAAGTCAATGAATGATCTTATAATTGATCGATTCAAATTACGTTTTTGCCATTTGGTGC
Source organism: Fistularia commersonii (assembly GCF_037954325.1). Lineage (NCBI taxonomy): Eukaryota > Metazoa > Chordata > Actinopteri > Syngnathiformes > Fistulariidae > Fistularia > Fistularia commersonii. Next base: position 2,578,171 of record NC_141288.1, read on the forward strand.
CATTCAAACTCAACGTCTGAGATTTGCTGTTTATCAATACATGCATTTATAACATGATAGCATAAGCTGCAGTTCCTCAGATGGCCACTAGGAGGGGGAGACTCCGGTTACAAGCTGATATGGGTGTTATTGATCGTAATATTGAGCTGGTTTCTTGGAACTGAGTGAAGAATTCTATCTGTATTGGTATCTAAAAGGAAATCTATATATTCCATGGATATTCGTCTCGGTTTTCAATTTTAAAATCCAGGACTTTAGCCGCGTGGTTCATCAAAAATGGCCGCCAATCATTAGTATCGATGATAAACGGCGTCGACCCTTCGGCGCGTGAGAACGCAAACATCCCAAGAGTTTCTCTTCCTTCTGTGAAAATCGAGCCCCCGTCATTTTCTCACCTACGAAGATTGATAACCGACGCCGCGCGCCATTAGCCTCCCCGCCAGACGCGCGGCGAAATCAACATTTCATTGCATATATATGTGTTGTTTTATATATCGGTCTTGTTTTTTTTAAACGTAGTGTTTTCCTCTTTAAGCTGATCCAAAATTTTTCTCTCTTTTTTTTTAACTGAAATGTTAAGAGATTTAATTTATTTTTTTGATTAATGCAGCAATTTCTTTCTGATTTTCTGCAATTTTCTGCAATTTTCCTTCTCCTGTTAAAGGGAATTGTGATTTCTGTTCTGGTTTGGAAAATTTTATAATTGAAAAATATAGACTTCATTGCATATTTTCTTCTTATCTTATTTTATTTAAACACAGTGTTTCCGTATTTTAGCTGATCCACAATTTTTCCTTCTTTTTTGCCTACAATGTTAAGAGATTAATTAATTTTTTTGATCAATACGAAATTTCTTCCTGATTTTCTGAAATTTTCCTTCTAGTGTGAAAGGGAATCATGATTTTTGTCCTATTTTGGAAAATTTTATAATTGAAAAATGTATATTTCATTGCGTATTTTCTTCTTATTTTATTCTATTTTTTTAAACACAGTGTTTCCGTATTTTAGCTGATCCATAATTTTTCCCTCTTTTTTGCCTACAATGTTAAGAGATTAATTAATTTTTTTGATCAATCCGATATTTCTTCCTGATTTTCTGAAATTTTCCTTCTAGTGTGAAAGGGAATGGTGATTTTTGTCCTAGTTTGGAAAATTTTATAATTAAAAAATGTATATTTCATTGCATATATATGTGTTGTTTTATATATTGGTCTTGTTTTTTTTAAACGTAGTGTTTTCCTGTTTAAGCTGATCCATCATTTTTCTTTTTTTTTTAAACTCAAATGTTAAGAGATTAATTTATTTTTTTGATTAATGCAATAGATTCTTTCTGATTTTCTGCAATTTTCCTTCTCCTGTTAAAGGAATTGTGATTTCTGTCCTAGTTTGGAAAGTTTTATAATTGAAAAATGTAGACTTCATTGCATATTTTCTTCTCATTTTTATTTATTTTTTTAAACACAGTGTTTCCGTATTTAAGCTGATCCATAATTTTTCCTGTTTTTTGGCTGCAATGCTAAGAGATTAATTCACTTTTAATTAATCCAGTAATTTCTTCCCGATTTTTTGCAATTTTCCCTCTACTGTTAAAGGGAATTGTGATTTCTGCCCTATTTTAGAAAACTTTATTTCATTGCATACGTATATAAACGTCTTCTTATTTTTTCTTTCAAAAATTATTTTTGCTATTTTAGCTGATGCATCATTTTCCCTTTTTTTTTGGCTTACATGTTAAGAAATTAATTCATTTTTTCGATTTATCCAATAATTTCATCCTGATTTTCCGCAATTTTCTTCCAATGTTTTCCTCCGACGTCGGAGGCGCCTCAGTGCAGTTTGAGATGTTGAGCTTCTAGCAAACCCGCAAGAAGGTCCTCGCGAGCGCATTTATCGACGGGACGGCGAAATCCAACCTTTACCTCGCTGGTTTGACGCATCACATGGAAAAAAGAAAGAAGGGCGTGAAAGCGTCCCGGCAATAAAAGGAAATGCTAATTTAATAAGTCATGTAAGGTGCGAGTAGAACTTCTTACTTTGTGGGTCATTAAGTCGGATGCGTTTAATGAAGCGGCGAATGTTTTGCTCTTAATGCACTAAAAACCCCAGTCAGGGTCCCACTTTGGGGAATTTGGGGCCTTTCAGAGGCAGGAGGGGCGCCGCGAGATGCCGGAGGTCACGTCCATTAAGCGTCCCCGAGTCTGCAGAAGCCGACTTCCTGCAGAAACTCACCTCGCCATTAGCGGACGCTTTATTAAATCAGAAAGCACTCGCTCGGGGCGTCTCAAGGCGAAGTTCAGTCCCTCCAAGTTGTTGTTATTTGGATTAATCCAAGTAATGTAGGAGATAAAATCCAACGTTGCGCAGTTGCAGCTTGAATTTTTTTTTTAAATTTTTTTTAACCTTTTCTTTTTTTTTTTTTTTAATTTAGATATGTTTTGCTAATTTGAAATCATGTTTACACACTGCAATGGATTTGGCAATTATTTATTTAATTTATTTATCATATTTATTATTTACTATTAATCTTTATATTTAGAATTACATATATTCCATGCTTACATGCGTATATATTTTTTTTGTTTTTAATCTGAATATTTATTTCTTTAGATTTCAATTATATAAACATGGACATATATATATATATGTATGTATATATACATATATATTTATATATCACTGCATCTGATTTGGCATTTATTTCTTATTGGTTTATTTATTATTTTCTATAGATTTTGTTTCTTTATTTGCCATTTTTCTTCGTTATCCATTGGCAGTCCATAGTATTTGTTTATTCCTTTAAGTGGTGTATTTTTGCACTGTTAATTAATGCATTTATTCAACAGTATTTATTTCTCATTTCGGTTTTTATTCATTTTCTACTTGCACCATTTATTTATTCATTTGCAGTATTTTTTATGCTTCATTTTATTTTCAGTCTTTATTATTTACTTATTTTTTATTCATCTATTTATGTAACATTATTTACTCATTTATTCTCAAATGCGTCTATTTACCGGTTTGGAATGTGTCGGATTAACTCCTAATTTGGGTGAATCTTGTCAAAGTTAAGCTGGCTTAACCAGAGCTTCCGTCCCAAGACGTTTCCAGATGATCCAGCCAGCTGGAACGGTTGGTGGATCCTCCGGGATCTTATCGGTTCAGTAGCTTCAAGGCTCAGGAGTCGAGAAGATGCAGGGTTCTTCTGGACGTGAGCTTGTGAGGAGTTTGGTCCAGGCGTGGAGGTTCACGCTGACGTTTCCTTCCCCCCTGCAGTACCTGGGCTCCATGCTGGTGAAGGAGCTGAGAGGGACGGAGTCCACGCAGGACGCCTGCGCCAAGATGAGGGTAAAGCACGATTCCACGCACACTCGCCTTCTACATCTGTGAAATGACCAACAAGTCCGAGGGAGGTTTGAAGAACTTTGAACCGCTCTTTGGTAAAGGTGTAAAAATGAATCATTCATTCACTATCCACGCTTATCTTGCGCTGTGGATGCTGGAGCCTATCCCAGCTGTGATCGGTCTGGAGGGGTTTCACCCTCGACCAATCACGGGGCCACATATAGAGACATGCAACCAGTCGTTCTCCCATTCACATGTCCTACGGAGACGTGAGACCATTCAGCATCTCGTGCAATTTTAGAGTCTCCAACGAGCATACATGTCTTGGGACCGTTGGAGGAAACCCATAAGGACACCAGGGAGAGCGTGCTAACTTCTCACAGATGGCACTTCTGCTGGAATCTAATGGATAAAAAAAAAACACCTAGATAAGCGTATGGCGCTCCTTTTGTTGTCCGTCCTCTGAAGGACATCCGATGATGCTTACAGAGGACGGTATGAAGGCGCCGTGCGCTTCCTCTGGGCGAACGGGTAAACAAGCCGGCGTGGACTCGCTCCAGATGTCAGAAGCGAAGCTTAACCATGTTGACGGGATTGTTTTTAATATTCCCGGTCGGGTTAAAGTCCTCCATCATCTTCCGAGCTCCTCCCTCTTTGGTGTCACCTTGCGGCGCCTTCCTTCTTTCCCCGCGTTCTTTGTCATCACTCTCCCTGAAATCCTCCTCGCCGTTTCCATATTTCACCGCAACGCTCTCTCCTTCTCGTCTCCGGCTGCCGAGGCGTGAAGACGGATCTCTCTCTTCCTTCTCCCTCCCGCCTCCTCTCCTGTCTCCGTATTTATGTAGCCACATCAGAGGACATCTTTATTTCCATTCATTCTACTCCTCCGGCACACCTCGGCGCCGCCACCTTGTAATTAAGTGCGCCGAGTCGCACGTTTATCAGCGTGAGTGAGTTTCCTCGCTCGCCTCCTTCTCGCTTTCCTTTCCCGCCGGCGTTTCTGTCCCGACTTCGCGAACGTCTTCCAGGGGGAACCGGGCCGCCATTAGCTGCTTTATCTAAGATTTGTCCGGCTCCAGGTTCGTTCCAGGAAGTAGCTTCCGCTTCCAGGTTAGTTTTCACGAAGATGACATGGACAGCATGGAGGTGGAAGCTGCCACGAGTTGAAGCGTATTCTCCCTGCGCTGCTTCGCAGTGTGAAGAACCCCGTTAGCTGTTAGCTAACGCCGCATCTGCGCCACTGCCCGAAACCAAAAGAAGAGGAAGATGACACGGAAGTTGAAGCCGCCACAGCGTTCATGGAATAATAACCACGGACTACCAGATGGTTGAGTTGTATCTCCTCCCTGCTCTGCTTCACCGTGTGAAGAACCCCTTTAGCTGTTTAGCTAACTCCGCATTCTGGCCGAAATGTAGATGCTCCTCTGCGAGCCCTGGAACCCATCTGTGGTGCGGAACGCCAGAAGAGCTTGGACGCTCCATTTCTCTCCGCTTTTGTCCATTTTGTCACAAGAAGACAGTTGAGCAGTGACCAGGGTAGTTTTCTAAGTACTCAAAAGGTATCTAGCAATGGCCTTTAGCTCCACTATCTCCTACATCTCATGAGTTCCTATGGAGCCCCGCCTCGGAGTAGGATCTAACGGGGCTCGGTTCCTCTGCTGTCTGAATGCAGGGGAAAAAAAAAACGTCCTCTTTTCTGAAAAGGTTCTAGGAAGCGCAAAGAGTCCCTACAGTGCGAAAGCTGCTTATGTCAGCCCCGCAGAGCTACCTGATCCCGGCGGGGGCGGGTAGCCGCGGCAGAACGGGAAACAGATATCGATATCAAAGAGGCGATTTGGACGGGAGGAGAGGGAGGACAGATTGCGACGGGAACGGCGATGACAAACGTTGGCACAAAAAAAAAAAGAAGCGACACGAGGAAAGCGGGAGTCTTTCCTTTCAAAGTGTTTGGCAGGTGGAGCGGCAGCTGGAAGGAGGACGCTGACGTAGCTGGAAATAAACAAGATGGGTTCGCAGATAAAGGGAACCGTAGCCCAAAGAGGTAGATTCGTCGTCGGCGCTCGATGTGGCATCAAAAGCGAATCGACGTCTCGGATTTTCCGACGCGGCGTCCGATCCGATTTGGAAGTGACCTTCGGAGACGAACCTAAGGGATTTTTCTCGTCGGCGGACTCGTTTACCTGGAGCTCCTTTTTAGCACAGAGGACGGACATTTGTTCGCCGGGCGAATCCCTCGGCGGGTTCGGTTTCATGGAGCGTGCAGGGAGGCCGCGGCTCGTAAACTTCACGCCGAATCCAAATTAATGGGGTCGCTCTTGTTTTTTTCTGTATCACCGACAGCGCAGGACGGGTTTTGTCGGGAGGAGATGACATCCAGCTCTTTTGATGCATCCACAAAGACAGGAGAAAATAAGAAAGCTGGGAATCTCTGCAAACTCAGGAGGTCACCAGAGTGGCCTCTTAGGAACACCTCTAAGATCAGACCTGTCTTGTCAAGAGATGTTAATCCCTGCATTTGTGGATCGTTTCACCGCCCTTTTGTTCAGGTGGCCTAAGAAAAGCGTCCGAGGCCTGCAACCTTTCTTGGATTCTGCAGCAGAGCAGATCCTTCTGAGCATGCAGCTCTAGTGCCGGCCTCTCTCCACAGACAAAGGCAGACACCATCATACCATCTTCTCTAGCTGTACTTTGTCAGATGGATAAGAGTCTTTTGTGTCCACAAGACCCATAAAGAGAGGCCTTCTCCTTCCGAGCACCAACGTGGTGCTCTGTTGACTCCTCCAAGCAAAACTAAAGGCCCTCTTGTTTGCCACTGAGTTGTTGGGTAGCAGATCCTTCTGAGCATGCAGCTCTAGTGCTGGTCTCTCTCCACAGACAAAGGCAGACACCATCATACCATCTTCTCTAGCTGTACTTTGTCAGATGGACAAGAGTCTTTTGTGTCCACAAGACCCATAAAGAGAGGCCTTCTCTTTCCGAGCACCAACATTGTGCTCTGTTGACTCCTCAAAGCAAAACTAAAGGCCCTCTTGTTTGCCATTGAGTTGTTGCGTGACTCATCGGTGGAACAAGAGGCTCCCTGGTTGGTCTCCATGTTCTCCCCGTGTCAGCACGGGTTTCCTCCGGGGTTCATCGGAAGCTCACTCTTCTCACTTGTTCAGCAAACATTATTAATCTCATCCGATGATACATGGGTGTAGCCTAGAGTGATAGGGTGAACCTCCGGCAGCTCCCTGGACTCCAGAGCTCTGTGACACCTGAATAATGAGGAGGGAAGCTTAAGAAAAAAAAAAAAGGGGGTTTTAAAGTCGCTGTGCCTCCAATGCATGTCGTCGTAAAACTCTGCAAAGTGCCTGTAAATTCACGCCGCCTCTCTTCTCTTTCCCGGCTCCCACTGTTACTCCTTATCGGCTCCAAGAAGTCGACAGAACAGATGAAGAAGGTGCCGACCATCATCCTCTCCGTGTCGTACAAAGGAGTAAAGTTCATCGACGCCACAAACAAGGTAAGGCTCGCGACTTTCCGCCGAGCGCAGGTAATGCATTAAAAGGCCAGGCGGGGAGGAAGGTGACATTTAGCGCCACCGCTATGCTAGCTTACGTCCGTCAGGCGTAAACATCGGTAAGGTGTTAAAGATCAGGGAAGGGGCTGTTTGAGGTGGATGCTGAACATGAAAAGAAACACAGTCGGTCCTTTCCGGGCCGCCGCTCCTGCCTCCGTCTAGAGATGACATTTGAGTGACGGGTGTTCGGCGTTCATACCGTGTAGGCAGCGCAACACCAAGCACCCGACTTGACAGGTAGAGCTTCGCTCCCTGGATAGAAGACGCCGTCTGATTGCGGCGCTTTTGTTACACGGTGGTGTCGGACAGAGTAAAGCGCAGATACTGAATAGTTGCGATCCTGAAGTCTCCATCGACGGGGACGACGGCAGGATTGCGGAACACGCCTCGGTTATAAATAGCCATCAAGACGGCGCAAGGACAGCAGACGAGTGCTTGTTCCTGCGGTACAGGGACGTTAAAGCAACGGAATATTTCAGGTACGGCGGTTCAGAGGGCGAAAGAAAAACCAGACGGCAGGGAAACGGTATGTCTGATCTTGAGGGCAACGCAGATGGTGAACGTCCCGGAGTCTGACGCTGGCGATGATCTGTGTCTTCATGACTCGTTGGAGAGCGGTGACGTGACAAAGGGGCGGAGAGTTCTTGCGACGAGGGGAAAATTTGGGAGGACGCTCTGCAGAGGTACAGCTAAGGCTACGTGAACCAGGAATTGGAGCCTGGAAGGAAAAAAAAATCGTCCAAAAGGATCAGAACTGACCCGACTTGACTCGGTGCCGCTTCCATCACATGGTCGGATCCAGTATTTATTTTGGACAACTGTCCCAACTGTCCTTTCAAGCCATCAGTATCATATCTTTAGATTAGATGTGCATCAATATGAATTGAGCGGACAAAGATGAGCCACAAAAATCTGAATAACTGTATTTCTTTTGTTTGGAAATTAAGTTCCTTTTCGCAATTATTGGACTTCGGGTTGTTCTGACTCTTCTTTGCAACACTAAGCCGATTGGCTACTTGTTTCCTCGCCTTTAGGGATGTTCAGTTTCTGTGGATCATCTTGAAGAGTGATGGTCCAGACCTTCTCCACATGGAGAGGGCCATCAGCCAACTAGGTAGTGATTTGGCGCCATAGAAATCAAATTTGACTCGACTTTTAAGTGGAAAAACTTCGGGCCAGTTAGTTACAGATATACTTCGACTGGTCCGTTGGACGGTAGCCCGGTAGCCAATCAGCAGGCGGCTCCCTGAGGCCTACCCATGGTCAGTATGGCAAACAAAAACACCCAGAGAGAGCATAAGCGGTCATTGGACACAAAAAACGTATTTCAAGACGACAAAATTGAATTATTAAATCAATATTTAGATTTCTGTGGTTCATTCTTGTCAAAATCTTTGCAACTGGATTTGAATTTCTTCACTTGAAGAAGCTGCACCCCCTCACCCCAGAGGATTCTACTGTTCTAGTTCTAGTTTCCGAACATACCTGTCAGGGTTGTGGGCGGGTCCGGGTCATCAACCGGAGAGTTGATCAGCAGAAACTAGGTCAAAGGCTAATGAGGTGCCGTTAGGTGGGGACAAAGGTGCCACTTTTGGGGATTTACCTGGATTAGACTCTGAAGGTGAAACCAAACTTCTCAGAATGTGAAACAAAAGCGCCAAACCTGTTGAATCCCGAGGACCGAAGTTCGGGCGGAAGTTAGCGGGAGCTAACTGGTGTTTGGAGGGTGCAGATGGACCTGGTCCCTGTGTGCTGATCCGTCTTGGTGTCGATCCCAGCACCACATTGTATGTTGGCAAAAGGTAGTGCCTGAGGCCCCCTCCTCGTTTCAGAGACAGTTTTTCTATTTTGACAAAGATGGCTTCTTTGACTCCTCTTCTGAGCCATCTCTGGCCAGAACACGGACATTACTGTCTTCAAATGAATGGCCCTTATCCTTCAGGTGTAGGTGGACCGTGGAGTCTTGTCCTGAAGTGGTGGCTCACCACATCCTAGATGCGCCCAAAACCTTGGCAGCGATATTAGGAAACTCCTCACAGCTCGCTGGAACGGAAGAAGCCTCTTGGATGAGGGCTTAAACGTTTTCAAGTGAAGAAATTCAAGTCCGGTTGCCACGACAAGAAGATTTTAGCAAGGATTCCCCATGAACTGCACGGCCGAAAACCTCCACGCAACATTTGCGGTTCATGTTCGTCGCCTGATTCATGACTTTATTTTGCGGAGCATAAGGCGCGCCGCGTTATAAGGCGCATGATAAAACATACGGTAGTCCAACTTTATTCATCTCACTTTTGTTCCCTTGGAAACCGTCTGGTCTACTTTGCTTGGCGCACTTCATCTGCTTGCCTCCTCCACTTCCGTACCGATGTTGACTTCTTTGGCGGCCGCTCTATTCCCATCATCTACCGCGTGACTGATAGCCTCGAGTTTGAATTCGTAAGCAAGTCCCTTAACAGGTGCCGTATTTGGGGGTCCTCATGTACACAAATGTCCAGTAATATTGAAGCACAGCGCGTATCGATAGGAGGTACAACATATGTGGTTGCCAGCGATAGTGGACACCCAAAGTTAGCGTGATGTTGGAGCAGCGTTGTTGTCCAGCACTAAAACATTCCGACTGATTTTTGAGCGCAGTGTGTCACGTAAAATTGGTTGGAGGTCAGTAGGCGCAACAAGAACCCAGAAATTTTATCGGTTTGAGGATATCGACGTGAAGCTAATCCCGCGTTGGACCGTCCCCTTGGCGGTCGCGTTTTCTTCCTACCGTCGCGGATACCCAAAGTTCGGTTTTAAATATTCCAGTAGTGATTTTTTTTTTTTGTTGGAGCGCCGCGCCGTCGAGTCCAGACAGTGTAATCACCGTTGTAGCCATCAGCTCCAGACTTTTAACATCTGCCAAAATGCTGTGGCAAGCGATTCTACCGTCGCAGCCGCTATAGTGCTCCGTAAACTGTTTTTATAGGATTAAATCAATTAAGGCGGGATAAAAAAACTGAAACCACCTGGAGGAGAACTCTTTGGAAATCCACAAAAGCGGTAAGTCTCCGCGGCTTATCCGCTTTAACGGTCGCACAAACAAGCGTCCAAAAGCCGGGGATCGTTTTCCCCGGAGACGTGATCGATAAGGCCGTTTTATTTCTTTCTTTCCTCGTTCGTCCAATGATCGCGGCGCTTCGTTGGCTGAATTATTCGCCTTTTACTTTGAAAGCAGGCAAACATTTGTGGCATTTAGGTTATAGATGTAAACATATCAGGGGTGGGTAGTAATTTTATCTGGCGAGACACATTTTTTTTATTTTTCCGCACGGCCCAACTAGGTATCAAACAAAATGAAAATTAAAATATTTACATTTTTGGGGGATTTTATTTCAACTTTAAAATCATTAATAATCATGTAAATGTACCCACATTATTTGCTATATAATCATCCGTACAACATTGAATGAAAGGAAAAATTAAGGAGTTTCTAAATTCTATATTGATTGAAAATATTCAAAATATTCATATTCAGAGTCAAGTGTGGAAGAATCAAAATATGACTCTATATAATATAAAGAATAAAATGGCGAATAATAAAAATAATTTAAGAAAAAATTATTGAAAATAAACTGAAAACAGTAAAGACCGAAAGAAAGAAAGAAAAATAAAACAAGTACATGTGTAAGTAAGGGTTGTTGTACGGTAAAACATTAATTGCACAGAAAACAATGCAACTATTACACATATGATTTATTATATTTTTTTATAATAATTTTATATATATTCACGCTGATGAGGACGAGTCTCCGTCAGTTGTTGCTGAACACGATCGCCGTCTGAGGATAACTCTGGGGCGTCGGCGCCGATGTAATTATTTATCATTGTTACAGAATTTAAAAATAAAGAAGATAGAAATAACGTCATTTCCGGTCTAAAAGCCGCTACTTTTTCCACACGCTTCGAACACCGCGGCTTAAAAAACAATTCGGCTAATTTATGGATTTTTGGGGGGCTAACATGCTTCATGCTAAAAACGTGAAGCCTCGTCACACTTGAATGGTTGTCATGTGATCAACTCTCGTCCAATGACAGCAGGGATTGGCTCATAGATTCATCGATAAATACGAATATTTTTTGATGATTTTTATCGATGTAAACCAGGAGTCGCGTGCGGCTCTTTGACTCGCCGTGGCTTTTGAAAATAATTAAAATGTATTTTATTTTAGTTGATGCCGATTTCACAGCATCTAAATAAAAAGTGTTCAAATATTTTTGTCGCTCTTAATTAGCGTCAGTAAAAGGATGACAGCGCACAAAGAGAGGACGGCATTTTTTTTGATCATTTAAGTTCAGCTTTTTTTTCCATTCATAAATACAAAACATTGAGTATTTTGCTTAAACATCAACCCAACAAGTTCAAAATATTTGTCGCATGCGGAAATATAGCGTCTTTTCCTTTGCGGTTGTTCATTGATTGAAAAAAAAAAAAAAAAAAAATGCAATTTTGTTTATACATAGCATAAAGTCAAAAAAAAAAAAAAAAAAAAAGACGTGTTTATAATTTTAAATTTGCAAAGAGTGAAATTGTGACAATGAAGAGTAGCAGCATTAGCCAATAACTGTCAAACTCTGAAACCGATGCCCGGGACCTTCAACAGATAGCGGAGCGACGGTATCTGTCATGGCTTCAGACGATAGAAAATCAATACTGGATCCATCCCGGCCGCCCACGCGGTCGCCGAAGTCAGAAAAATCCCGGTACGAGGACGCGCCTCGTATTATTTTGCTAGCGTCAGCGCTACGAAAGCTTCTCGGGCCACCGAGTTTTCCCTAATCAACGCGACGCGAGTTTCTGAGCGTCCTCCGGCGGCGTCACCCGGGGAGAAATTCCCAAATGGGGGAAGCTCCCGCCGAACACGAGTGCTGATCAGGGTTTTGTTTCACGTGAATAATAGATGGCGTTTGTGGAGACGATGGAGGGGAAACATCTTTTTTCATCTCTTTGTCTCCTTCCCGTAGAACATCATCGCCGAGCACGAGATCCGCAACATCTCCTGCGCCGCCCAGGATCCGGAGGATCTGTCCACGTTTGCCTACATCACCAAAGACCTCAAGTCCAGCCACCACTACTGCCACGTCTTCACCGCCTTCGATGTGGTCGGCGTTTTGTTTTGTTTTTTTAATTTCGTTTCAAATCCCGCGAATCACACTCGAGGTTCTCACGCCGCTGTCCTTTCAGAACCTGGCGTACGAGATCATCCTGACGCTGGGCCAGGCCTTCGAGGTGGCGTACCAGCTGGCCCTGCAGGCCCGGAAGAGCGGGCACGGCTCGTCCACGCTGCCGGAAAGCTTTGACAGCAAGCCTAGCAAACCTGTTCCCAAACCCCGCATCAACATCCGAAAATCTGTGAGTACCCACCCGGCTAAAAAGAAACCGCGCTCGACGGTTGCGCCTGAATTTCTCGCCAAAAAAAAGGGGAAAACGCGCTCTCCTGCACAATCCGGCATTAGCATTAGCGGGTAATCCGGCTAATCAACCCGTTACGCGCTAATCAGATTCTACACGCACCCGGTTAACCGGAGTTCATCCATCATCTCCAGCCGTGGTCCCTCGCCCTCCGTCACGTTTGTTGTTCTGACTTGACTCTGACGCCCGGCGAGGTGCAGCTGGCGAGTTGAACCGCTAAGCGTCCGATCGTTCCTGCGGCCGCGGCGTCTCGAACACACTGATTGATGAGGCCTGTTTGCACGTGGCTCCGGAGAGACCGCATCCACTCTTTGTGTGTGTGTGTGTGTGTGTGTGTGTGGAGGACTCGTGTGCTGCAGCCTTGCATGGAAAATGAACACGCCCGTCAGAAATGCTGCAGTGTGCGCGTTTCTTATGGAGTTTAGGTACATAATTTGCCTCCAGGGTTCGTGCGTGAGAGGATTTATCTCTCGGTTAGCGGTCAGAACTCGGCTGGCGGGTCCAGAACCGGCTGAGAAATGTAATCGACAGGAGCCGAGTCCATCACCGTGGTCCCGGCATGTCTGCGTGGACTTCTACCCACCTTCAAAAACATGCAGGACGTTCATTAGAGACCCTAAAATTGTCCAGACATGTGAATAAGAGGGTGGTTGATGCAGGAATGAATGGCTGTATGTCCAGCATCCAGGCGTAGCATGCTAGCATACAGCCCTAGAAGGCTAGCATACGGCCCTTGCATGCTAGCATACAGCTCTCGCATGCTAGCATACAGCCTTAGAAGGCTGCTATATGGCCCTGGAAGGATAGCATACGGTTTTAGCATGCTAGCATACAGCCCTAGAAATTTAGCATAGCGCCCTAGAGGTGTAGAATACGGTCCCAGCATGTTTGAGTCCTCCAGAGACGATGGACGAGGATGTGTGTGTTTGTGTGTGTATGTGTGTGTGTGTGTGCAAAGATACTTCAGAATTCACTTGATATTCCTGCTGCCCTAGAGGTTTAGTATATGGCCCTAGCATGATAGCATATGGTCCTAGAAGGTTAGCATGCGGCCCTAGCATGCTAGCATATGACCCTAGCATGCTAGCATATGACCCTAGCATTCTAGCATATGACCCTAGCATGCTAGCATATGATCCTAGAAGGCAAGCATATGGCCCTAGCATGCTAGCATATGGCCCTAGCATGCTAGCATACGGCCCTGGGATGCTAGCATACGGCCCTATCACCTCCCAGGCAGCCCGAGCCACCGGAGAACAGCTGCTCTACTTAACACACACTCACACACACACGCACACACACACACACACACACACACACACCATCAGTGCTGTTCAGTTCATGTGAGGACAAACGCTGAAGGAACGACGGACCCGTCGTCGCATCATTAACGGCGGACGCCGGCGCCGGTGATGTGAGCGGGCGAGGGAGGGACTGATGGAGGAGAGGGAGACCGAGCGTGAACCTGTTTGAGTCCTCCAGAGATGATGGACGAGGGTGTGTGTGTGTGTGTGTGTGCGTGCCACCCTATTTGCTGACTCCACTACTGTTACATTAACCATTAATAGCCTTCGTGTGTGTGTGTGTGTGTGCAAAGATACTGCAGAATTCACTTGATATTCCCGCTGCCACCTGCCAGCCATAATCTCCATCTTGCGGGGGATTTCAAACGCCGTTGCTTCAAGATACAGTTACAACGCCGACAACCCCCACCATCCACCACACACACACACACACACACACACACACACACAACGATGCCATGCTTTGTGCGGCGTGGACACGCATAACCCCGAACCTGTGGCAGATTCACAGCCTTCTGCTTCTTCTTCTTCTTCTTCTTCTTCGAAGACCTGGCAGCTGCGCGTGGAAAGCTCGTTTCATCCGTCAGCTGCCCTATTTTCCCCAGACAAATTTCTGGATCATATTCTGATGTTATTTAAAGTTTACGACTTCTTTATCCAAAAAAAAAAAATATCTTGGACAGAATGTATCCTCGGAGAATTTGCAATTTTTTATTTTTTTTTTACTTTGCAGCTTAAAACTTCTATTTATTCTCCATTTTTTTTAATATTAAGTTATATATATAAAAAAATATTATATATTATATTATACATTTTTTTTATTTATTTATTTTTTTTATGAACGACAAAAAATATTATTAAAGATGTCATTTAGCTCGACGTGGGCATGCATGGTAGCGTGGTTGTTTTGCAGAGTAATGCTTTGCACGGTTGCCGTCCAGCTGGGAATGCTGTTGCCATGCAGGAGCGGCAATAAAAGTGTGTGTGTGTGTGTGTGTGTGTGCCGTAACACAACCGGCGCTTGCTTGAGTTTCACAGGATGGCAGCGATGCTGCGGTTCCCTGTTGCCAGGGTAATGACTTCACTGCTATACAGTTGCCATGGCGTTGCTTTGTTATTGTTTTCCGTGCGGTTTGCTTTTTCATTTTTTTTTGCCTGTCGCCTCCCCCTTGTTGCCGTGCAACCGAGCCGCCGCGAGTGTGTTTTTGCGCAAACAGACGCGGTTTGACCTCTGTATGACCTCTCCCCCCCCCCCCCCCCCCCCCCCCCGTAGGTCCTCATGCCCCCCTCCGGCCGCTGGTCGCTGGGCCACATTTCCACCCCCCGCCGGCCTCCTCTCCACCCTCCTCCTCCTCCCTCCCGACTCTTCCATCCTCCACTCAAAGCTCAGTCGCAGGTCCTCCACGCTTCTTCTTCTTCTTCTTCTTCTTCTTCATCCCCTGTTCTTTATTTCCACGTATTATTCTCACATTGCAGAGCGAGCGCCATCTGTAAGTGCCTCCATTTCTACCCCCTTTCACACAGAGACGCACATATTTTTACAAAAATAGCGTGGGTTGGTCGCTGGTGTATTTTCACGTGGTGCCCGAAGCTTCAACCGAGTCACGTTGCGGCGGTTAGCGCCGGGACGGGCAAACCTTTGGACCGGCGGTTCCAGAATGTGAAAAACAGACAAAATAGAAGGACGTGGATTCGTCCTTTTTAGCAAAGCATGAACATGCAAGGCTCACTGTCCAAGTTGGCATCGATTTCCGAGCACTTTACTGTTTAATTTGCGCTCTATTATTATTATTTTGTTAATTTCATGTGAGAAACGCCCTCTCCGTGCATCTGTATGTCCAGCAAATGCAAAGAAACTGACAATACGGCTCATTTTAATATGTGAGTCGAGCGCTTAATGTGCCTTCCTCCATACGTTTGCAAACATGGCTAATCGCTAATTTTTTATTTTTAACGTTACACTTCCGAGATTGTTTATTTGGTTTATATTTTTCTTGTATTTTTAGCTTGTCACTGTCTTGTTCTTGTTTGTCTGCCGCTAAACAATTTGCAAAACACACCACGATACTCGGTTCTTGTTCACTGGCATGGTTAGCATGCATCGTAGCAACGTGACGGCCGATACTGACACGTCGAAAACCCGCGACAGTTTCTTGGCATCAGTGAAAACATATTTTGTTGTCCTTGCTAAGCACGTGGCGCTCACCGTGCACTTTCCTTTTCCTGGATACGCTCATTTTTATGGAACGGTTCAAAGGGCAAAGCAAAAAAAAAAAAGATGTAGAGAGAATAGGCCACGCTCCCGACGAATGCCGACGTGTATGAGGAGTGCGTCCACGGCTAGCGGTTAGCGCTTCGACCTCCTAGCGTGAAGGACCCGGTGGAGTTTGCACGTTCTCCCCGTGTCTGCGTGGGTTTCCTCGCAAGGAAGAAGGCAGGATAAGCGTCAGATGATGCACGGATGGGTGAATTGGGGTTTATTTATAACACAGTTTCAAGTTTGGCGGCCGGATTAAAAAGCCTAGCGGGCCGTGTTTGGCCCGCGGGCCGGAGTTTGCCCGCTCCTGGGTTAGAGCTTCTGGAAGGTTGGATCCCCTGGGTAGCCTGGGTCTGCGTGGGGTTCCTGGAAGTTCTCCGGGTTCCTCCCTCGGTCCACACGTGTGAATGAGAGGTCGGATGTCTATAAATGTGGCCCTGTGATTGGTCCGGAGTGAACCCCGCTTCTCGTCCAATCGCAGCTGGGATAGGCTCCAGCGCCCCCGCCAGCGCAGGATCAGCTGTACATACAGGTGGTCTCAGAAAATTAGAAAATTGTGATAATGCAATTAAAAAACAAAAATTACCTTTTCATAATATTTTGAGATAGGATTTTTGAGTTTTCTTAAGATGTAAGCCATAATCAGCAATATTAAATTAATAAAAGGCTTGCAATATTTCAGTTGATTTGTAATGAACCCAGAATGTATGACATTTTTGTTTTTGTAATTGCATTACAGAAGATAAAAAACTTTATCACAATATTCTAATTTTCTGAGACAGCCCTGTGTGGATGACGGACAATTGCCGAACCCTTCTTTATCGGAAAAATAAAATGATTTCTTTCAAATTCAAGACACAAGTATACGTGTCACTGCTGCACAAAGTGAACCGAGCGTTTTGGTGCCCAAAAAACAAAACCAGCAGAACTTCATTTTCACACAAAACATACGAAGTGATTAAAATATTGAGAAAGAAATCAGACGACGTACCATGACGGCAGTTACAAGTTGACAACTGAACGCACCAAAATCCCTGCCAATCCGTTGAACCGCAGTCCCGCCCTTTCTACGTTTAAACAATGAGACGTCAAAGAGCTTCCCTCTCCTTTCCAGACGACCTCCCCGAAAAGTCGAGTCGTCCCCGGCTTCATTTCCTGTCCGATCGGTACCGTGTTCCCCCGGAGATCGGCGGTAATCGGGTGTGAATTTTCAGGTCACGGCCGTTCGTCTGATTTTTGACGAGCCCGGCCGTCTTCCGGCGGTTTCGGGAAAAACAAGGGATGGTTTTCGACGACGGCCTTTTTCGGACGCGCGCCGGCGGAATTTCAAAGCCGCAAAGGCATTTACATTCCGCAGCAGCCTCTCCTCACAACTTATCATCCGACGCTAAACCAATAGCCTGGAAGAAAGAGAAAAGAAAGACCTCGGCAACGAGAGCCAGACACCGGATTGGTTGCCGCGGGGGTTATTTTTGAACGCGATGTAGTTTCAGCGTTTGAAGACACAAAAGCCGTACGCCGGCGGCGGCAGGAGCAGAAAAACTCCCGCTCTTTGAGATGCTGGGAGGAACGCCGCTGCAAGTTAAGTACGAACGGTGACTGTAAGGGGAAGGGAAGCGGCGGAAAGTCGGATTTGGAAATGTTACTGTTCAGCTACAAGGCTCCGCGCGAGTTCTCCGCTGTTTGCGCTCCCATCATTTGCATCTTGGGTTTTCACAGACAAGCCTTTTAGATTGAGGAAACTTTTCAAAACCAGGAAGCTATATAGCATCTTTCGGCGCCGCTAGAGAGTCGCTAATGGCACTTCAAGTCCGGATTCCGCGCTCTGCTAGTTTTAGGCTAGCGTGAGAAGTGCGCTACGCCGACGACGTGCTAACGTTTGTTGCAGTCTCGCGGCTGTTCCAAATGGTTTTGCCCGTCCAAGCACGGGGTCAGGACTGCGCCATCCTGGAGTCGGGCCGTTCCAGGCGATGCAGTGATCGCAAAAATTCGTAACTCGTGTGAGAAAGAGCAGAGCGATAGAAAACGTTTTGTACGATACTTTTTGCAGTTCAAGCGATGAACGTAGGATTCAATGCGGTAACTCGATTTGTCCGAGGAGGCCGCAGTCCAGACCTCTTGCATCCATTTTGAAAGCATCGTCAGACAGTCGGACGAAGAGCATCCGCTCGGTTTCACGGCCGACCGAACTGAAAACTACGTTTTTGTCATTTGTTCTGTCAGTCCAGCCGAGTCTACGGCGCCAAATCGTAGCCCAGTCGTCTGATGATCCATGGATCATGATTTGAGATGATCTACAGAAACTGCCTTGCAGAAACCTTGGGCACAACCCAGCTTAGATGACCTCTTACTTCTAACACCAGCAGCGCTAACAGTTACATGCTAATAGAAGAAACATCAACAGTGGACGCCTGCTGAGAAGCTGTAGATCAAGCCCACGCCCAATGAGAGAGCCTCGGGAGAAGACGTGAGGTTGCTACCATGCGTTCATGAAGAAACAGGGGTGCAGAAGAGGGAGGTGCAGCATCAGCAGAGTAAGCCTATGGTAGCATTGGGGGCTAGCTTAGTGCTAACGCTTTCTCAAAAAGGAAGGACCATTCCTAGACAAAGAGAAGGTGTCCACAGAGGATGAACGATAGGGTTTTGGGAGTTCTTTGAAGGACGTTTAGAATTTTAGATGCCAAGCTGGAGATACCTGGTCCCTCAGACAAGTTCTCTTCAGGGTTAGCGTGTCCGTAATGGTATAAATAGACCACAATGTGTGTTTAAAAGCACTTTACCACGCAGTTCCTGGAACACCTGCCGGCTTTGACCCGCTCTACGGTATCTCCTCAGATGGAGCAGCCGTCCATGGACCAGAAGGGCCACGCCAACGTACCATGGATTGTGGAGCCGGGTCAGGAGGCCAAGAGAGGAGTCAACACCAAGTACGAGACCACTATTTTCTAACATACGCCCGCCTTGTCCACTCCTGTGTGTGTGTGCCTTTCAGAGGTGGGCCTCTAAGGTGGGCCTCGCCCCGGAGCTGGGCACGGGCCCCTCCCCGACCCCCCCGCCCACCGGCTGACACGGAAAAAAACAAAAAAAAAAAATAAACCCGAAAAAAAAACAAAAAAAAAACCCGCCCTGCCTCCGTTTAGCCGAGCCCGAGCCTGCCCGCTGCATGATGGCGCTGCGCTGTTTTCTTTCTCCTCCTTCCGCTAGCTCCCCTCCCGCCCCCCCTCCCCGGCGGCGTTTTCCGACGCATGACCTCTGACCCCGGGGAGGGGGGGACCGGGCGGGGGTGGCGGCGCACCTCGAGACGGTCGTTCTGCCTCCAGCTTTCCCTTCCTTCCCTTTCTCTGATGAAGTCGCTCGGCTTCCGACGGCGGGTTAGCTGTTAGCCGTCGAGCTCTAGCGTCCTAGCGTGGGGGCGGGTTTGGAGGGAGTCGATTTTTAAGCAATTTTTTTTTTTTTTTTTTTTAATCAAAGAAGAGGCGCTGGCCAGGGCCAGTCGACGTAGCGCCGCTTTGCTAGGACGCATCTACTTTTTTTTTTTTTTTTTTCTCGATCCTTTATATCAGATCATTATTTTGGAAATACTGCCAAACTTGTGATTTTTTTTTTTTTTTTTTTTTTTTCTGGAAGATGTACAGCTGTTTAGCGAATTGTATCGTTCGTTCCGATCGTTTCCAACACATGGATTTTTCTTTTTTTTTTTTTTTTTTTTTAATTCATTATTATTTCTGGCTTGTTGAGACGCATGACGGCCATGTTTTTTGGGGTACGGGGACGGGGGGACGGGTGGGAGGGTGTGAGACGCTCTCGATAAGTGATGTCATCTCATTTGCAGGGCAATGCCGGATGCTCATGTCTATTACTGTGGATTACAAAGAATGTAGCCAGCCATAAACACAACACGGACCTTGTCAAAAATACAATGCAAAAAGGACTTCTGTGGAAACCCTCTTGCACATTTTTTTCTTTTTTTTTTTTTTTTTTTTTTTCCAAAAGGACTACAAACATGGACTCCAAAGTGTTTAAGGTTGACTACACGGTCCACAAGCCGATGCTTGACACAGTAAACACACTGGACCAATAAGACACACACACTAACGGGACTGCGCCGCGACAGTCTGCTCTGAATGTACTCTCGATTTGAGCGCCAAGCTCTGTGTAACTACATTTTTTTTTTTTTCGGGTTGTCGGGGGGGTTGGGGAGGGAGGGTAAGGGGTATAATAATAATAAAAAAAAAATAAAAAAAATTGATGTCGGAATGGGGCATGGATTCCAAGCAACTGGCTGGCTTTTCTTTTTTTTTGTTTTTTTTTTTTGTTTTGTTTTGTTGTTTTTTTCTTTTCTTCCCGAGGTCAGAAAATAATATAGAAATATATGCACAAGCGTTTACATGTGAGCAATGGCGGGGGCAAAGAGAAACAGAAATCGCATCTGGCGTTTAGAAATCAAAAAAAAAAAAAAAAAAAAAAAAAAAGAAAAATTATTGGTATCGCCCGACGTTTTAATGTTTAATATGAGAGTATTATATTATCATGATTATGATTATTCTTGTGCAATTCTTGTCTACTGTTGTCTTAATGTTACATTATTTTTCTATGACATGCTGAGATTTGAAACCTCGGGGCTGGAGAACGACGGCCATCCTTTAAGATAGAAAAGAGACGCTCATCTTCGTCGCGGGGCGGCAAACCCTCGTCAGGTCAACCCTCCATTATCTCTCACGGGGCTCTACTACTATTACCTAGCAGATGTACTATTTTAAACGCAGTATTACTGTATGATTTGGATGAGAAGTTATCCAGTAATAAAGTGTACATAGATATTTTGCCAATTTCCATTGTTCATACATGTAAAAGAGAAACCAATAAAAAAAAAAAATGAAAAAAAAAAATGACGGATTTGCAGTACGTGGCACTGGAGACAAGGTACGGAGAGTTGGAAGGTCGCTGGCGGAGGCCGTGCTGCGAGCAGGACTGGGTTATTTGGTGACATCACTGCTGACAAAACTAATGTACATAGGCTTGGGCTTCCAGCACACTGATTTTTTGTAATTTTTGCCATTATTTATATCCTTGTAAAGCACACGGAATAATAAAAAAAAAAAAAAAAAAACATGACTTGTACAACGTAATTTGCGTTGGGGGGGTGCTGGTGTCGACGTTTCTGTGTCTCGGGGAAAAATGACAATAATTCTCTTTTTTTTTTTATATTTTAGTGACATATTTTAAAGTTTGTTTACTTTCAGGGCAGGAAATGTTGATCAAATACTGTGTTTTTCCATTAATCATAATCTGGTGTGATTTATTCCTGAGAACGATGTCGTAGTCGTCGAACTGGATTTCACTGATTAATATATATTTTTAGTTTGTTTTTTTAAATTAATTTTGATCAATTAATTTATAAGTTAAAGCCAAGTCCAACTGTTAAAATAAGAAGAAAGGATATATACATGAACATTGTTTGTGTATATTTTTTACCTATATAAAGAAGATATATGTATTATATATGAATATAATATAAATTATATATGTATATATATATATAATGTTTTTTATATTTATATAGCGATTTATAAAATGTATGATTAAAAGGTAAAAAAGACAGGTTTTGGAAAAATGTCTATACATATATGCGCATGTTTAAATACAGATTAAATATTTTAGGTATATCTTATATATGTATAGCATAATATTAATGTTTTATTGACCAATACAGTGACCAATTAGCAGAAACATAGGTATATATATAAATGTGTATATATATAAATATAACTTTAAAGGTACACAAATAAGGTTATTTTCTTTTTCTAATTTGAAAATTTAGGCTCTTGATTTTTTTAGTGTGCTTTATTCATGAGAACAATCATAAGACAGATTTTGGTGATTAATATTTGTTTATTCTTTTGATCGATTCATTTATAAATTAACGGCCCAACTGTTTAATTTAGAAAAGAGGCGTGTTATATTTTTGGTGTTTTTAACGTACATATATACATCTATATGCATATATATATATATATATATATACACAGACACACACACACACACACAATCATAAATATATATATATATACACATATATAAATCTATATATGTATATACATACATTTATGTGTGGCTGTTTTTTTATATAAGTATATACATATAAATGTTTGAATGTATGTATATATTTATATATATACACATGAATATATAGACACACACACACACGCTAATACATATATGAGATGAGATGAGATGAGAACAACTTTATTAATCCCGAAGGAAATTGTTGTGCCAGAGTTTCAAGTACAAAAACATAACAGTAATAGATAATAGTAGAAAGGAGGAAGAATTAGAAATATATACACACATATATATGTGTACATATTTATATATAGTTTTGTATGTAAAACTATTAAGTATCATATATAATTTTTTCTTTATTTTCCAATTTTTCAATCGTATGTAGTGGAAAAATACACACATATGTACATGTATATCTTTTGATTGGATATTATGAAAAATATTATGAAAAATATAATATGTATATATATATATATATACATATATGTATATATATACATATATATTTATTTATATATTTATATTTACATATATTTATAAACATACATATATACATATATAATTATAAAAAATGTATTGTAAAGATGGAAAATTTGTTTTTATTGTCAGGCTAATCATTCATATATATATGTATATAAATATGTATGTATATATGTATATATATACATGCATATATATATATAGTCACCAAAAAAGGTGAATCCCCACATGTGAGCATTTACCAAGACAGCGTGGAGTAAACTTGATGAAAATGGAGCGAAGGTGAGGTCCCGCTGGACGTGGAGGTAAGTCCTGCAGAATTATCTAAAGAAATTTATATATGAAACTTTTATGATTGTGATTTGTGATATATATATATATATGTATACATATATACATTTATGTGTGTGTATATATATATATATATTGATGTGAATACGTTTGTATAACTTCAGAAACATACCTATATATAAGTATATGTATACACATACATTCATGCACAAAATCATGTGTGACCTCATATTAATATATGTATATAAAATTCCATATATTCACATATATATTTACATATAAACATATATATATATATATACACATGCAAACATGTGTATACATACATTCACACACACCTATATAAATGTATATATATAGATACCTACATACATGGCTGTGTGTGTGACTGTATATATATGTATATATATAAATATATGTGTATATGTATATATAACCATTTATAGATGTATATTTATGCATATAACATATGTATATTTATATATACATATTCTTCTGCTATATCTGTACGTATATTGTATATATGTGTAAATATATATATACTGTGTAAACATATACACATATACACAAAAATTTATATTTATATGTTTATGTATATACATACATATACACACCTATATACACATACACATACATACATTCACACAACTTATATATATATAGATAGATATATGTATGTGTATACATGTATATTCTATATATGTACATTATATATATATACATTGTCATACATTCATATCTATGTATATGTATGTATACATATGTATGTGTATGTATATTAATGTGTTCGTATATATGCGTGTGAGTGTATTTTTGTGTGTGGGTGTGGATGTAATATTTGTGTATATATATATATATATATATATATATACGTATATATAAACATATATTATTGTGAATTTATGTATGTATGTGTATATGTATGTTTATATATTTGAAGGTAAGTAAATACATGCATGTTTATAAATATGTATACTTGTATATGTATACACACAAACATTGACACACACACACCCATATACAGTTATATATATATATATGTATATATATACACAAACACGCTTATATATGTAAATATTCATATACATATATGTATATATATACATATATATATCTGTGAATGCAAATATCCGTGTATATAAATATATGCATATATAGTTGTTTGTATGAATGTTTGTATGTATATATATATATATTCATATATTATATACATTATATTATATGTATTTACATATATGTGTGTGTATGTTATGTATGAGTATATGTGTATGTCTATAAATATAAATATATACACATATACATGTATCTCTGTTTTTGAATATATGTAAAAACATATTCATAAATATAGGTGTGTTTGGAGTGTATATTTAAACATATTGAATACATATGAATATGCTGTGTTAATATTTATATACATATATATGGGAGGATGTGAATGTATGTATCTATATCATTATGTGTATGAAAATATCTATATGTGGATGTGTAGATATGCCTATGTATGTATGTATGGGTGAGTGTGTGTTTATAAGCATGTGAGTATGCATTCACATATATAGGTTTGTGTGTGAATGTATGTATAAACATGGTATTATATGTATATATACATATATATATTCACTCACATAAATTCACACAGACACCAATATGTATAAATTGGTGTATGTGAATATATATCTGTATATCTATACAGGTAAATAAATATTGACATATATGCATAAACATATGTTTACATATACACATTCATTTACACCCACACCTATATATTTCTACCTATATGTAGACATGTATATATATATATATATATGTGTGTGTGTGTGTATACACACACATACAAACTTATTCACAACCACCTATATATATATATATATATATGTCTAAATGTATCGATATATATTTATGCATACACATATGTACATTCAATTATGTATATGCACATAAATGTGTTATATATATGTGTATACGCTGGAATTGGAGCTGCCAGGCAAGAGGTCTGGAGGAAGACCAAAGAGAAGGTTTATGGACGTAGTGAGAGAGGATATGAAAGTAGTTGGTGCGAGAGAGGAGGATACAGAGAATAGGGTTAGATGGAGGAAGTTGACTCGCTGTGGCGACACCTGAAGGGAAAAGCCGAAAAAAGAAGAAGCTGATATGTGTATATGTATGCCTGAATGCACTTATGTGTACATGTATAAATGTATATGTACACAGATGTAAATTTGTGTGTGAATGTATGTATATGTTTATATATATACATGTTGATAAATGCATATATAGGTGTGTGTGAATATATGTATTTGTATATATATATGTAAATACATGTATATAATTATTTACATCAGCATATGTGTATATGTATGTATGTATGTGTGTATAGATATACACATACATACATTCCCACACATCCATAGTTATATAGATATTTGAAAATATATATGAATTTATGTATGTATGTGTTCATTTATGTGCATAGATATACATATACACACACACACACACACACACACACACAGATAGATAGATAGATAGATAGATAGATAGATAGATAGATAGATAGATAGATAGATAGATAGATAGATAGATAGATAGATAGAGGCATGGGTGTGTGTTTGTGATTGTATATATTTGTATGTATTTATATATATATATACACATACATACATATTATCTTTTTCCCCTTTTAGATACATTTATATACACATATGTTTATATTTATATACTTGTGTGTACACATGTACACATATGTCTTTCCGACCTAAGGCTATCAGACTTTTAATTCTTCCTTCAGCCGCAGGGAATCTTCAAATCTTTGTACTTAAGACTTTAAAACACTTTATAGCCTTGACTTTGACACTTAATAGGTTTATTTGTATTTCTCATTTCACCTCCTTTTTTTTACTGTTTATACAATATTCTTATATTGTTTATTATTGTTATGTTTTACTTCAAACTCTGACACAACAATTTCCTTCGGGATTAAAAGAGTTGTTGTTATTTTTATTCTTGTATACAAATAAACTTTTATATGTTTATAATACACATACATACATTCACACATACTTACATATGTGTACACATTTATGTATGTACCCACATACATACATACAATCACACGACCTATGTATGTATGTATATATCTACATATATATTGGATATATCTATAATATATACATATGTATATACACATGCATACACATGTATGCATTTATGTATTCATGTATGCATGTATTTATATACATAAATGTGATGGTACATATTTCTATATACGTATGAACTGTATATACACATACATTCACACAAACACCCATATATATATATATATATATATATATATATATATATATATATATATATAAACACAAACACACATATATATGTATGTGTGTATATATGTGCGTATGAAGGTGTTTATATGAATGTAAGTATGTGTATGTATATTATCATTTATATGTATATATAGATATATATGTGTGTATTGGGTGTGTACGTAACTGTATATATGTGTGTATATATATATATGTGTGTGTGTGTGTTTATATATGTATGTGTATGTATATAAACATACATACATTCGCATACACTCACATACATATATATGTGTATGGCTATGTGTGAATGTATGTGTATGTATATATATATACACACACATATATATATATGTATATAAAAACATGGGTGTGTGTATGAATGTATGTATATGTATATATATCCATATAAATGTATATGTATATATAAATATGTATGTATGGGTATATATGTGTGTATGTATATGTAGGGGTTAATGCCTATATTTATGTGTGTATATATATATATATATATATACATATATATAAAACCATATTTTTATATAAACATACATATATATGTATGGATGGCTGTTTGTTTGAACATATGTTTGTAATATATTTTCATATATATAGGTGTGTTCGTGAATATATATATATATATATATATACATATATGTATACATTGAATTGTGTATATACATATACATATACATGCATATTCATCCACAGATATACATGTACACATATACAAATATATGTTTATATTTTATATATACATACATACATATATACACACGACCTATTTTTATATATACATATATATGTATGTATATATATGTGTTTTAAAACACATGTATACACTATTATATATGTATATATGTATGTAGACATATGTATATATATTAATGTGTCAGTATATATATATATAAAAACATATAGATTTGTATTTATGTATGTGTATATATGTATATATATATATATATATATTTGTATGTATGTAAATACATGTATATGAACATGCACATACATTCACGCACACACCGATATATAGATATATATATATATAAACACAAACACATATATATACATATATATTTCTATACATATATATATATAGCTTTGTGTGAATTTATGAATGTTTATATATATATGTATACCTTTATATGTTTGTGTATGTTTTGTATATGTGTATGTTTATATATATAAATATAAACATATATATGTATATATATGTGTGTGTTTATATTTAGATATATTTATATATATCTGTATGCTTGAATATATGTTTGTAAGTACATATATAGGTATGTTTGTGAAAGTATATATATATACATATTTAATACATATGAATATATACACTCACACAAACACCCAAATAAATAAATATCAATGTGTACAGAAACACATATTCAAATATACATACATATACATAATAAATATACATATATATACATATATACATTTATAAATGTTTATATATGCGAATACATGCATTCACATATACATATATATAACATATACATATATGTTCACATATGTATATACATATATATATATAGATAACATAAATAGACTATATGTATATATATTATATATGTATATATGTTTAATATATTATATTAAAGTATCTATATATCCATGTATGTATATTTGTGGGTGTGTGTCTGAATCTATGTATGTGTATATACATATATATGGGTGTAAGTGAGTGTTTGTGTGTAAGTGGGTGTATTTATATATATATATATACATATACATACATATATGTATATGTAGGTGTGTTTAAGTGTATGAATGTATGTGTATATAATTATAGATTTACATACGTACATTCACTCATACCCATACTGATATATATTTACACATAAGTATATATATAGGTGGTTTTATGTTTATATGTATTTATGTATATAGATACATATATTTAGGTATTTTTGTGAAAGTATATATATATAATTATATACTTATACACATATAATTATGTATACTCATACATACCCATATACACACAAACAATCACTCACATGAATACATTTATGTCGGTTTTAGTGAATGCATGTATGTGTGCGTATATATATATATATATATATATATATATATATATATATATATATATATATATATATTATATATATATATTCACACACCTACTCATATAGATATAGCTATATATAAACACTCTCACATACACGTGTGTGTATATACATGTGTGTATGGGTGTGTGTGAATGTTTGTATGTTTATAAATATATATATGTATATATAGGTGAGTGTATGAGTTATAGTGTGTGAGTGAATGCATGTGTTTATAAATATCCATATAATGCATATAGATTTGTATTAGTATGTCTATATTTGGGTAAATGCGTATGTGTATGTATCTAAATATATACATTTACATACCTATATTCACACACCCCAATATACACATATATTTACATATAAATATATATGTATGGGTGGTTTTATGTTTGTATGTATGTATGTATATAGACACATATATAGGGGTGTATGAATGTATGTATACACATAGTATGCATGTTTATATATAACTACAAGTGTACACCTATGTAATACGTATATATATACATATATATGAATGGGTGTGTGTGATTTTGTACGTATTTAAGTATATATATATATATATATATATATATATATATATATTTATATGTGTGTGTGTGTGTGTGGGAATGTATGTATATACGTTGTTTTAACGTTTATCATATACACACTTAAATACATTCTAACACAGACACACAAATATTTATGTATAATATTTATACATAAATATTATACATAATATACACATATATGTATTTATATAAATATTTGTATATATATACATATATAAACATGCATACATTCATACATACATATATGTATGTGTGAGTTTATATACATATATATATTTAATATATTTTTTAATGTAATTGTTTCACATCATTTCCTCTGTTTATCATTTTGTAGGGAATTGTTTCTTTTTTATCCTTGTAAAAAAAAAATTACACATTGTTTACAGTATTTTCTTTATTTTTTTTTTATTGCAAAGCAGCTGTGATATATCAATCAAAAATAAGATTTTATGATATTCACAAAGTTTCATCACTATGCAACTTAGCTCATTTATTGCAACTTTAAAAAAAAAAAAGTTCACTTTTGAAATAATCCTGGCAAAAATGTCAAGAAAGATGTTATTTATGCAGCTACGAAGACACTCTTGGGCTGAAGCGCAGTTTTGGACTCTTCCAGAAGACCTCAAGGTTCAACCCATGGACAACTAGCAGGCGTGCTAACGG